>NC_081181.1:26376758-26573921 GCF_029867415.1 Vicia villosa | reverse complement strand
AAGCCATGTGACATTGAAAATAATGTTCGTATGTATCATAGGACAAAATTTTTGGTATAAAATAACATTTATAAGAGATCAAGATTATATTAAAAAAAATTACAAAGGGTTAAAATTCATCTATACAAAAGAAAAGGATAATAAAAATGTTATCGGCTACAACATTCATTTTTATCTTCTATTTAAGTTCTGGAAAAATAGCTTCCTCTTTTAACATAGAGAAACAACTTTCAATTATGCTGATATTAAAGTTCCTATCTACTCTAATAATAGCACTTACGTTCTAGAACCACCAATTAAAGATGCTTTCTCTATTGCAAGTAAGACTCGTGCATTTATGGCTCTCTTGCTCAGCCCAGATCATATGTGAAACCTAATAAATTGAAAGAATCCTTCCCTTGTTTGATTTATTGTAAACCCCGTGCCTTTGAGGACGAAAGCTTTGAGTTGGAGTTCATGGAACAACCTCATCGTGCGTTCCGTTCTTCTCCTTCTACCATAGGTTGATTACCACTATTTTTTTCAATGTTGTTGCCATTGCTGGTTGTGGTGTTATATTTGCAAAAAGTCTTGCCAAGGGCGATGCCCTGGGACCGTCCTAGGAATAGGCGACGGTGAAAGGTCGCCCGGAAGAAAGTATTGCCTCGCCCTTGCGACTTATCTCATCCATACAGGAAAAAACGTGGGATAAGACGTGTCTTATAACACCTTATTTCCCCAAACGCATACTTGTAATTAAATTAGATTTTTTCACAACTTTTTCACATAGGATGTCACACATCTCAAAACACACATACGCATGTTGATCATATAACACTTAATTTAAATAAACATGCAACACAATATTTTAATGCACACAATTTCACTTAGGATGTTTACACGACATCAATTTATATTCGATCTATACTTGAAATGTTTACACGACATCTAACTCATCTGATATCATGGCAGCTGAATCATAATTAACACAGACACACCAATTAAAATCTCATAATAAAACTTCACATTCAGGGGCAGATGAAGGTATAGTGGTTTGGGGGCTCTTGCCCCCATAAAGGAAAACAAAAAAGTTTTAAAATACCATAATAATGTTAATCTTTTTCACAAAAATAATTATTGACATCCAAAATTCTATTTTTTAAAGAATAAAAAACACAAAAATAATTATTGATACCCAAAATTCTATTTTTTAAAGAATAAAAAATATAAAAAGTATCATTTTTAATTATTTACTTTAACTTTTATTTCTTCTTTTAATACTAATAATTAAACAAATTAAACTACAATATATTTTGGAAAGTAAATATCACGCTACATATCATATACTATTTTAAATAATTTGTGTTCATATACATAGATATTTTGTTAATTTAAATATTTTATGAAAAAATATTATTGCCTATCTTTTATGTACTCACTACATAAAATTGATGAATCAGCCAATACTATTTGAATAATTGTTAATTTTGTTCATATAATGAGTATTTTGTAAAAATTAAAAAAATTTATTAAAAGAATATTATTGACTATTTTTTTTTGCAGACACAACATAAAATGTTTGGATCTATCAAAGATTATATACTATTTTGAATAATTATGTTCCTATACATAGATAATTTGAAAAAATTAAAACAATTTATTAAAAACATATTATTGAGTATTTTTTATGCCCCCGTTACAGAAAATTTCTGGATCCGCCACTGTTCACATTATAATTGAAACTTCTAGTACATGCAAAACATTTTAATACTGATGTCTTTACATTAGAACAATGTCAAGACAGATGTTACGACATTTGTCTCCAAACTGAACAAACTCATCAAGTTGTATTTGATACTGAAATAAAAATTGTAGAATGATAAATAACACATAGAGATGTTAACCTAGTCCAGTGCAACAACACCAAATCGAGGACCACCAAGCTAGGAAGTGTAACACCCTTCTAAACCCCCACGGAAAAATAGAATAATATTCAGAGTAAACATGAAATACAAGGATGTCACAACTTCTTTAACATAAAATACCATAGTCATTTGTCATGCTACACGAGGAACCATTTAACATAATTACAATTCATGTTCAACACAGCGGACAATAATCCATAACATTGCATATTCATTATCCATGCAAGTTATTCTAAAACAATCATAAAACAACAAGACCGACATAATAATTCGTCTCTAAACTAGCGTTCCCCAGTGTTACAATCAGAGCATGACTCGACACGAACTACGGGCTAGCCTATAAGCTATCTTCACCCAATCAAGACGCCGCTACATCCTTAATCTGAAATCATCAAAGTAAGGGTGAGTTTCATTCGAATTAATAAGCATTATGCAATCATAAGCAATAAAATCTCATAGTAATTATCATCCACTCAATCATACATATAATCGGAATTATTACAACAAGCAAGCATCAATCCAACAATATTGGCCATCGGCCCACAACTCATCAATTTCATCAATGATCAAGTTATATTAACAACATCTTCTCAATACATCAATCATGTAAACACACCAAGGCATAACACTGGATCTCATCCAATCATGTTATAACCAATGCATATGATGCAACTGACACTATGCATGTGGTACCAAAATTCGTGAATCACATTCACAGGACTTCTCTCTTTGATACTGCCCTCTAGTCGCTCACACCCCACATGGGCACACGACTACTGCCTCATCGCTCACACCCCACATGGGCACACGATGACTTCCCGCTAATCTCCGCACAATGGGAATTAGCCTTCCAATGCAAATGATTTATGAATAATGCACACATGACACATACTTACATCTTCATACATCATCATCATTCTGATGCTTAACATCGCTTAACACCTCTTACCAATAAGGTCACAACAAGTATGTACATGTTTAAGCATCATTCAATCATTCACATACATACACCACATCATCACAATAACATACACATCATAGTAATGTTAATTGCCACCATAACCAACATATTAATATTAACAACATATTAATATTCACAATCATCAATCATCACCATCATCATACATCGTTACATCTATCATCATTACACACCATGTAATAAATTGATAAAACAACTCAACAACATAATCACAAAACATGTATTCATTTACGACATGTTATAAACCAACATCACCCAATGAATATCATGATCCCATCACCAATACAAAACATGTATCAATAATCATATATAAATAAGCACATATACATATACTATATTCCAATTCATCAATGATCAAAATGAATTAAAATAAAGTTGGCCACTGCCCATTTCATCTCTTTATCAAATAAAGCATCTCATTAGCTTCGCAACGCCCAAAACGGCACATAAAACAGATACACGGATCAAAAGTTACGGGTTTTTAAAGATAAAACATTTTTAGAAAATATGCTGTAGAACCCGGGTTGTCCCTACGTGGGAACCGGTTCCTGGCAGCTTCAAAGTCTCGTCTCTGGTTTTTACTATGGGGAACCGGGTTGTCCCTACATGGGAACCGGTTCCCAGCTACCCAGAATCCATATTTCTCTGTTTTTACAAGGGGGAACCGGTTCGTCCCACATGGGAACCGGTTCCTACGTACCTGCACAGCAAAAATCACCATTTTGACAGCATTTACCATATCCCATTTCCCCAATTTCAGGTACATACGAACATACACACAATTATCATTGATTTTCACACAATTACACATTTCAAACAAGTTATTGACATGTATTAACATCATATATCACAAGTATCAATAGAATCATGTCAATTCATACAAGATTATCAAAACCTAACAAAATTCCCAACCCGACACGTACAATTGAACTAGACCACAATCCTAATCAATCCTACTACCTACAATACATAAGGAATACTAACCCGAAGAATCCCCCCTTACCTCAGAGTCGAATCTTCGAAGATCTTCTTCCCCTTTGGCTCTTCTCACTTCACGTGTTCTCCCTTTCTCAGAGTCTGTCTCCTTTTCTCTCCTCTTTTCCCAATTCCTTTATTTTATGAAAAATAAAATAAAATATTATAATGGGCTTGCTTAGTCAACACCCCCTCTTCTGCTAATCACCACTCTAGGCCCAATGCCAATAACTCATCATTTTCCAAATAAAAATACTAAAATTCCAATTATTTAATTTAAATCCAAATTAAATTAATAAACTGAAATTATGGGGTGTTACAACTCTCCCCCACTAAAAGAGTTTTCGTCCTCGAAAACATACTTCAAGTAAAAGTCCCAGATAAGAGTACTTCATTTGACTCTCCCATTCTCCGTTAACACCTTCTTGGTCGAGTCTCAAAATTCATCTGACATAACCAACACAAGCATATCTCATGCATTCAATCTCAGTTCTTACGTTGCATTTGACCATCCCCAGGTGTACCACTCGCTATAACTCCAACGGTTAACAACAATGAAACTTCGAGGTGCGTCCCATACAATACGCTCAACAACTGAATAATACAATTACACGATCCATGGTATGATCGCAACTGATCAACACTGTATTAATAGATTCCATTTACCCACGTACCAACCTTAGGTACACTCTTCCAATTGAGCGATAAAGTAATACTTACACTTACTCAGAGCAAATTCCCGAGTTACTTCATCTATTAAAAACATTCCCACTATCGGATCAAGCACACATCAGTAGTTATAATTACATAGCTCATCATCCTCAATATACCATTGCTTACAAGATAGCTCAACTGAGTCCCACTCTCCACTAAGAATCAAATCAACTTCGTCCTTCGTAGAGTATAATCCCTCATTATATTTAGAAATTTACATAACACCTTATAACATCACAAGATTATTATGGCATTACATAGTATCAACTCGTTGTCTTAACTTCTCCGAACACATACTCATTAACTACATTCAACCATAATAGGATATCCATCATCTCGGCAATTATTCAAAAGGGTTCTAATCCTTTGGCACGACATCCTTATGTCTACGAGATTCCAAATCCAACCTATAGATCAACATATATTCTCCATGTAGAACTCCGACATATTAATTCTCACTGCTCACGAGTAGCACTCATAACACCACTTTACATCATACTTTCGCTGTACGACTACGACTACTCGTCTTAAGTCACCGTCCAATGCTTTGCACCCCTTCATAATCACTTCCTAATAAGTTCCCACAATATGGCGAGTGGTCATTCTCACATCTCAGCATTCATCACATCTTATACCATTAAGGTAACAAGCAATCTTAAACTATCTTTATAATTCCGCCTATTATCAACAAGAGATTAAGGGTGATCAAGTCCTCAATTTGTCAATAGATAGCCGACAATCATATTTAAGCATAGACCGTTGTTACTACATAATAGCGTCTTTTCCGAGTTTGCACCCAAACTCATTAACATTTCCATAGTCTAATAATTCTCTATGGTGTCCTTCTTCTAGAATATTCTTTCTCAACTCGGTAACACGCGGAACACAACAGCGACCACCAACCTCATTATACCATCCTCGTCAATTCTGAGTCCGTCATCTTTACCTTGGTAATCCAAAGTCGACTTATCGATCAACTCAACATCAGCTTTCTGACTTTCTCTATCCTCGTCAGGAATACCATTAGTCAGTCTCAGCATACCCAATCCAACATTAGTAGGAGCACCTTCACATACCAAACTTAATTCTCTGAATTGTTCAATTAAATCCAACTCTTTCACCATCAGCATCGACATTTTTAGAGGCAACCTTGTACCATACAAATAATGTCACTGCAACATCAAAACAAAACCATGGCTGCCAATTCTAAATCATGAGTCAGATAATTACTTTCCTGCGCTTTCAATCGTCCCGACGCATAAGTTACTACTTACTGGTTTTACATCAATACACCATCCAAACCCATCAACGACGCATCACAATATACCACAGATGGTTCCAAAGTCTATTTCACTTTTTTTTTACTGATTCCCTCATCAATCAAATCCATTAATACTTAAATCATCTTTATCATCTTATTCATCAACGACATATTCTACTCGACTTCGTTCCGAACAATCGCGGTAATAGGCATTCCTATTCAACACTTGTTCGTGCTTCTTTTACCGACATCATCATATCTCCTCATAGGACCAGTCTATGGTATTTATAACTCCTCCACAATGTAGAACATAATCTCTCCTCTTCGTGGGTTCAAACGGTACATTAATCCGACACTCAGAGCTCAAGACATGAATGTTACCAATCGTTACCCAAGATACAATACCGACACCATTAATCCGCTGTCGCGCGCGGATCAAAAACGAGTATTTTGAAAACGTAATATAGCGACAATGACTCGAGTCGTATCACAAGGACTCTTATTTTGTTATTAACTAATATAAATAAAATTGGGGTTTATGGTTTTAGATCGATTTATAAACAATAGAGCAAATAAGTGATTAAAATAAGTGATTATAAAATTAAGCTAAAATGGCTAATCCTACTGATTCGGGTTCCGACTTATCATCGGTTATAATAACACCAATCCCTAAACGGCTTCGATCCTATTCGATTATGAGATTAATCAGACAAGCGCTTATCAAAATCATACGAGTTATGTTCCTGTTTACCGAATTAAGCAAACGGTTAAGAATATGACGAGTTAACGAATTAAGCAAACGATAACACGCAATTAAATTGAGGAACATGCATACAATCGAATTTAATCAATTCTATCCTATGAACAACAATCGAATTAAGCAAACAATTGTAATCAAATTAAGCAAATGATTTCATAGAAAAGGATTGAACAGAAATCAAATTTAAATTAGTATTAGAATAACCTCAAAGCAATGGAACCCATAAGCAGCAGGATTTGCCTTCGGGAATTAGTTCTTCATTCTAATCATGAAACAAAAAGTGAAATTTGTGGCAAAAAAGGTCTCCAATATTCTAACGGCTGTCAACCCTTATAAAACAAAATAAGGTTTTCTTCTCTACTAACTCAAACTGGGTCAAAAACAAAACCCAAGCCCATAAAATAATGACCCAAAAACAAATTATTCTAATGACTGACACTTCAACGAAATTCTGGGAATTATACATTCCGAATTTGCCTTTGACTCCAACATGAAAGATGTAGCTCTTTCTCTTAGCTTTCCGGCGATTATTAGAACGCGTTAATCCGATTCCCAGAGCTCCAGTTATGATCATTTTAGGGCAGACTGCTAATGCTGAAAATAAAGTGCGAAAATTAAATAAGTGCAAAAATAAAATAAAATATAAAAACATATTAAAACATAAAAATAAATAAAACAAACCGAAGAAATTCTTGAGTACAAACATGGAAGAACGTGCATCAAAATGCACTGATCAAATTCCCCCACACTTGAACTTTTGCACTCCGAGCAAAATGAACAACCAAACAAAGAAGGCACAAATACATCATTAGTTACTCATCCTAGGCTACAAATCTTCTTCGGGTAAGTTTGCATCGACAGGTAATAATCTTGCACATAAAGGACATCGTTAGAACACTAACCACATTTATGCAGACATAAGCCTCCTAAATACACAAACCAATTCAAATCATATTATTATACCATAGCCTAACTTACTCATCCTTTTTGCTCTTTTTCATTCAGGTGCAATCACATTAAGCCCGTTATCTCCACACACTTATAGCAAGACGACCGGTTAGTGACTCTGATCCTTTTTTGCAAGGGGCTCTGGTACTTACGTGGCATAACCCTTTGTTTACTCAGTTGTAGTTGCGGGGGATCGGACCGTAATCCTCCCTACCAAGTTCAGCACCAGAAACCGCTGAACCAACTAACAAAGAGTCTTTTTCAACTTTTTCTTTTGAGGGTTCCACAACCGTTGGGTTAAGTGACCGGGTGAGGGTCACTACACTTAGAAGGTGCATTCCCTTTTTATTTATTTATTATTTTTTTCCGGAACACTCACTTATATTCATCGACTTCCCTGCGTAAAGTGTGTGAGAGATGGTGCCGACTGCTGAAATAAACTACTCAAGAGCTGTCAGAGAATGAGAATTTAAGGCTAAAACATAATAAAAAATTCAAATCAATTTCCATATGCAGGAGACATACGGTGTTAAAACGATACCGATCGTGTGAATTTTTCCAAGTCTCCGCAAACTCGACTCAAATCAGTCTGTAGCCTAAAACTTTCAAAACGATGCATATTTATTTTTATTTTTTAAAAACTGAAAACAAAATAAGAAAACAAAAGAAAACAAAACAAAGAATTCCCTCCGCCACACTAAAACAAGCATTGTCCTCAATGAAAAGACATAAATATTAAAGTAAGAGGGAGAGAAAGGAAAGAACACACCCGAGTAGTCATGGAGGATAGGTGATCACATAAGCAGCCTTTTCCAAAGAGAGATCTTCTATATTCTCTTCTTCCAAAGTGGGGCTCTCATTGAGTAGCTTTGGGTAATGCTCATCGTCCTTAAAAAGTGGTTTAGCTCCTTCACCTTTTATTCCAGGATCAAAGAATGTTCTTCTAAAAGTAAAAGTGTCAAATGGGCACGTGAAGGTGCTCTCAGCTTTCACAAAATCAAGGAACCAAAGGTGGGGCTGCCTCACTACTTTTTCTTCATCTTCAAGTGAGATCCTATGCACACACATGGACGAACTAATATCATAAATGTCATCCAAGATCCATCCAATTCCTTTCTTATGCTTCTTCAAAACCTGCAAAAACTTACTTTCTTGATCAAAATAAAGTTTAGAAGAAATTTTAACCGGAGGTTTTTCATTCATCTCTAAATAATCATATCTAAGATTTTCAGGAAGTTGCTTCAGCTCGAGGAAAGGTGGCTGCTCAATGGAATGAGTGCTTGAGGTTGTCAGGATGTCAAGAGTATCAGCTGCATGAACAGCTTCATCGATAAGAACTTCACCTGTAGTAAATATGTTACCCTGTAAGGCAGCATCAATCTCAGCACATACAACACAAATGTTAGTGTCAGTACAATCAGAACATGAGTAAACATCATCAAAATCAGACAGTGATGGAAAATCATATGCAAGCAAATCATTACGAGTATCATCAACATTTTCAGAAAGAGACTCAATTTGAAAAATAGAGTGCTCTTCCAAGGGTTGTTGGTTTGATCCTTGAGCTTGCTGCATGGCATTCATCAAAGTGGAAAGCTGTCCAATCTGTGTTTGCAAAGTCTGAAGACTAGAATCTATTTGTTGTTGATACTGGAGATTATTCATAGCCATTTGCTTGACAAGGTCCTCTAGTGAAGGTTCAGAAGGTGCAGAGCAGACAACCTGGAATTCACTCAAATGCTTATGCGGATCCTCACCTGCAAAACCACTAAACCTATGCAACAAATGTATTGAACCATATTTCAATTCAAAAGGTACATAACCATCAGGATACTCAATGCATAAACCATTATAGTTCGCATCAGGGGCAGCCAACTGCCTTAAAGTTCTTTGTTCATCCATGTTATCAACAAACACATAAATACCAACAATGTCCCAAACAGGCAGAAACAAATAGAAAGAAGAAAAATGATTAAAATAAATTCATAAAATTATAAAAACATAAAATTTCATCTAATTAGACGAAATAAGAATTATGGAAATTTTTTTGGATTTTTTCGAAACAGCAAAAACAGTAAATAATTAATTAAAAATAGAAAAATGATGAATTTGGAGATTTGAGGTCGAATTCCCTTACTCTTCTAGAGTAAGGGAGTACTGATCCCACGATTTTTGTGCTCCCAGTAGGCAAAAACAGATTATCGATCAGACTCAATTTTCCAAAAAAACCGATTTTTCGACTCAAAAAGTCGTTATGGCCGAAACTGCGAGGAATCTACGGCCTAAACGCACACACACTAAACCTAAGACTCTGAAATCAATTAATAACGACAAGAATCCCCGGCAACGGCGCCAATTTGATCCGCTGTCGCGCGCGGATCAAAAACGAGTATTTTGAAAACGTAATATAGCGACAATGACTCGAGTCGTATCACAAGGATTCTTATTTTGTTATTAACTAATATAAATAAAATTGGGGTTTATGGTTTTAGATCGATTTATAAACAATAGAGCAAATAAGTGATTAAAATAAGTGATTATAAAATTAAGCTAAAATGGCTAATCCTACTGATTCGGGTTCCGACTTATCATCGGTTATAATAACACCAATCCCTAAACGGCTTCGATCCTATTCGATTATGAGATTAATCAGACAAGCGCTTATCAAAATCATACGAGTTATGTTCCTGTTTACCGAATTAAGCAAACGGTTAAGAATATGACGAGTTAACGAATTAAGCAAACGATAACACGCAATTAAATTGAGGAACATGCATACAATCGAATTTAATCAATTCTATCCTATGAACAACAATCGAATTAAGCAAACAATTGTAATCAAATTAAGCAAATGATTTCATAGAAAAGGATTGAACAGAAATCAAATTTAAATTAGTATTAGAATAACCTCAAAGCAATGGAACCCATAAGCAGCAGGATTTGCCTTCGGGAATTAGTTCTTCATTCTAATCATGAAACAAAAAGTGAAATTTGTGGCAAAAAAGGTCTCCAATATTCTAACGGCTGTCAACCCTTATAAAACAAAATAAGGTTTTCTTCTCTACTAACTCAAACTGGGTCAAAAACAAAACCCAAGCCCATAAAATAATGACCCAAAAACAAATTATTCTAATGACTGACACTTCAACGAAATTCTGGGAATTATACATTCCGAATTTGCCTTTGACTCCAACATGAAAGATGTAGCTCTTTCTCTTAGCTTTCCGGCGATTATTAGAACGCGTTAATCCGATTCCCAGAGCTCCAGTTATGATCATTTTAGGGCAGACTGCTAATGCTGAAAATAAAGTGCGAAAATTAAATAAGTGCAAAAATAAAATAAAATATAAAAACATATTAAAACATAAAAATAAATAAAACAAACCGAAGAAATTCTTGAGTACAAACATGGAAGAACGTGCATCAAAATGCACTGATCAAATTCCCCCACACTTGAACTTTTGCACTCCGAGCAAAATGAACAACCAAACAAAGAAGGCACAAATACATCATTAGTTACTCATCCTAGGCTACAAATCTTCTTCGGGTAAGTTTGCATCGACAGGTAATAATCTTGCACATAAAGGACATCGTTAGAACACTAACCACATTTATGCAGACATAAGCCTCCTAAATACACAAACCAATTCAAATCATATTATTATACCATAGCCTAACTTACTCATCCTTTTTGCTCTTTTTCATTCAGGTGCAATCACATTAAGCCCGTTATCTCCACACACTTATAGCAAGACGACCGGTTAGTGACTCTGATCCTTTTTTGCAAGGGGCTCTGGTACTTACGTGGCATAACCCTTTGTTTACTCAGTTGTAGTTGCGGGGGATCGGACCGTAATCCTCCCTACCAAGTTCAGCACCAGAAACCGCTGAACCAACTAACAAAGAGTCTTTTTCAACTTTTTCTTTTGAGGGTTCCACAACCGTTGGGTTAAGTGACCGGGTGAGGGTCACTACACTTAGAAGGTGCATTCCCTTTTTATTTATTTATTATTTTTTTCCGGAACACTCACTTATATTCATCGACTTCCCTGCGTAAAGTGTGTGAGAGATGGTGCCGACTGCTGAAATAAACTACTCAAGAGCTGTCAGAGAATGAGAATTTAAGGCTAAAACATAATAAAAAATTCAAATCAATTTCCATATGCAGGAGACATACGGTGTTAAAACGATACCGATCGTGTGAATTTTTCCAAGTCTCCGCAAACTCGACTCAAATCAGTCTGTAGCCTAAAACTTTCAAAACGATGCATATTTATTTTTATTTTTTAAAAACTGAAAACAAAATAAGAAAACAAAAGAAAACAAAACAAAGAATTCCCTCCGCCACACTAAAACAAGCATTGTCCTCAATGAAAAGACATAAATATTAAAGTAAGAGGGAGAGAAAGGAAAGAACACACCCGAGTAGTCATGGAGGATAGGTGATCACATAAGCAGCCTTTTCCAAAGAGAGATCTTCTATATTCTCTTCTTCCAAAGTGGGGCTCTCATTGAGTAGCTTTGGGTAATGCTCATCGTCCTTAAAAAGTGGTTTAGCTCCTTCACCTTTTATTCCAGGATCAAAGAATGTTCTTCTAAAAGTAAAAGTGTCAAATGGGCACGTGAAGGTGCTCTCAGCTTTCACAAAATCAAGGAACCAAAGGTGGGGCTGCCTCACTACTTTTTCTTCATCTTCAAGTGAGATCCTATGCACACACATGGACGAACTAATATCATAAATGTCATCCAAGATCCATCCAATTCCTTTCTTATGCTTCTTCAAAACCTGCAAAAACTTACTTTCTTGATCAAAATAAAGTTTAGAAGAAATTTTAACCGGAGGTTTTTCATTCATCTCTAAATAATCATATCTAAGATTTTCAGGAAGTTGCTTCAGCTCGAGGAAAGGTGGCTGCTCAATGGAATGAGTGCTTGAGGTTGTCAGGATGTCAAGAGTATCAGCTGCATGAACAGCTTCATCGATAAGAACTTCACCTGTAGTAAATATGTTACCCTGTAAGGCAGCATCAATCTCAGCACATACAACACAAATGTTAGTGTCAGTACAATCAGAACATGAGTAAACATCATCAAAATCAGACAGTGATGGAAAATCATATGCAAGCAAATCATTACGAGTATCATCAACATTTTCAGAAAGAGACTCAATTTGAAAAATAGAGTGCTCTTCCAAGGGTTGTTGGTTTGATCCTTGAGCTTGCTGCATGGCATTCATCAAAGTGGAAAGCTGTCCAATCTGTGTTTGCAAAGTCTGAAGACTAGAATCTATTTGTTGTTGATACTGGAGATTATTCATAGCCATTTGCTTGACAAGGTCCTCTAGTGAAGGTTCAGAAGGTGCAGAGCAGACAACCTGGAATTCACTCAAATGCTTATGCGGATCCTCACCTGCAAAACCACTAAACCTATGCAACAAATGTATTGAACCATATTTCAATTCAAAAGGTACATAACCATCAGGATACTCAATGCATAAACCATTATAGTTCGCATCAGGGGCAGCCAACTGCCTTAAAGTTCTTTGTTCATCCATGTTATCAACAAACACATAAATACCAACAATGTCCCAAACAGGCAGAAACAAATAGAAAGAAGAAAAATGATTAAAATAAATTCATAAAATTATAAAAACATAAAATTTCATCTAATTAGACGAAATAAGAATTATGGAAATTTTTTTGGATTTTTTCGAAACAGCAAAAACAGTAAATAATTAATTAAAAATAGAAAAATGATGAATTTGGAGATTTGAGGTCGAATTCCCTTACTCTTCTAGAGTAAGGGAGTACTGATCCCACGATTTTTGTGCTCCCAGTAGGCAAAAACAGATTATCGATCAGACTCAATTTTCCAAAAAAACCGATTTTTCGACTCAAAAAGTCGTTATGGCCGAAACTGCGAGGAATCTACGGCCTAAACGCACACACACTAAACCTAAGACTCTGAAATCAATTAATAACGACAAGAATCCCCGGCAACGGCGCCAATTTGATCCGCTGTCGCGCGCGGATCAAAAACGAGTATTTTGAAAACGTAATATAGCGACAATGACTCGAGTCGTATCACAAGGATTCTTATTTTGTTATTAACTAATATAAATAAAATTGGGGTTTATGGTTTTAGATCGATTTATAAACAATAGAGCAAATAAGTGATTAAAATAAGTGATTATAAAATTAAGCTAAAATGGCTAATCCTACTGATTCGGGTTCCGACTTATCATCGGTTATAATAACACCAATCCCTAAACGGCTTCGATCCTATTCGATTATGAGATTAATCAGACAAGCGCTTATCAAAATCATACGAGTTATGTTCCTGTTTACCGAATTAAGCAAACGGTTAAGAATATGACGAGTTAACGAATTAAGCAAACGATAACACGCAATTAAATTGAGGAACATGCATACAATCGAATTTAATCAATTCTATCCTATGAACAACAATCGAATTAAGCAAACAATTGTAATCAAATTAAGCAAATGATTTCATAGAAAAGGATTGAACAGAAATCAAATTTAAATTAGTATTAGAATAACCTCAAAGCAATGGAACCCATAAGCAGCAGGATTTGCCTTCGGGAATTAGTTCTTCATTCTAATCATGAAACAAAAAGTGAAATTTGTGGCAAAAAAGGTCTCCAATATTCTAACGGCTGTCAACCCTTATAAAACAAAATAAGGTTTTCTTCTCTACTAACTCAAACTGGGTCAAAAACAAAACCCAAGCCCATAAAATAATGACCCAAAAACAAATTATTCTAATGACTGACACTTCAACGAAATTCTGGGAATTATACATTCCGAATTTGCCTTTGACTCCAACATGAAAGATGTAGCTCTTTCTCTTAGCTTTCCGGCGATTATTAGAACGCGTTAATCCGATTCCCAGAGCTCCAGTTATGATCATTTTAGGGCAGACTGCTAATGCTGAAAATAAAGTGCGAAAATTAAATAAGTGCAAAAATAAAATAAAATATAAAAACATATTAAAACATAAAAATAAATAAAACAAACCGAAGAAATTCTTGAGTACAAACATGGAAGAACGTGCATCAAAATGCACTGATCAAATTCCCCCACACTTGAACTTTTGCACTCCGAGCAAAATGAACAACCAAACAAAGAAGGCACAAATACATCATTAGTTACTCATCCTAGGCTACAAATCTTCTTCGGGTAAGTTTGCATCGACAGGTAATAATCTTGCACATAAAGGACATCGTTAGAACACTAACCACATTTATGCAGACATAAGCCTCCTAAATACACAAACCAATTCAAATCATATTATTATACCATAGCCTAACTTACTCATCCTTTTTGCTCTTTTTCATTCAGGTGCAATCACATTAAGCCCGTTATCTCCACACACTTATAGCAAGACGACCGGTTAGTGACTCTGATCCTTTTTTGCAAGGGGCTCTGGTACTTACGTGGCATAACCCTTTGTTTACTCAGTTGTAGTTGCGGGGGATCGGACCGTAATCCTCCCTACCAAGTTCAGCACCAGAAACCGCTGAACCAACTAACAAAGAGTCTTTTTCAACTTTTTCTTTTGAGGGTTCCACAACCGTTGGGTTAAGTGACCGGGTGAGGGTCACTACACTTAGAAGGTGCATTCCCTTTTTATTTATTTATTATTTTTTTCCGGAACACTCACTTATATTCATCGACTTCCTTGCGTAAAGTGTGTGAGAGATGGTGCCGACTGCTGAAATAAACTACTCAAGAGCTGTCAGAGAATGAGAATTTAAGGCTAAAACATAATAAAAAATTCAAATCAATTTCCATATGCAGGAGACATACGGTGTTAAAACGATACCGATCGTGTGAATTTTTCCAAGTCTCCGCAAACTCGACTCAAATCAGTCTGTAGCCTAAAACTTTCAAAACGATGCATATTTATTTTTATTTTTTAAAAACTGAAAACAAAATAAGAAAACAAAAGAAAACAAAACAAAGAATTCCCTCCGCCACACTAAAACAAGCATTGTCCTCAATGAAAAGACATAAATATTAAAGTAAGAGGGAGAGAAAGGAAAGAACACACCCGAGTAGTCATGGAGGATAGGTGATCACATAAGCAGCCTTTTCCAAAGAGAGATCTTCTATATTCTCTTCTTCCAAAGTGGGGCTCTCATTGAGTAGCTTTGGGTAATGCTCATCGTCCTTAAAAAGTGGTTTAGCTCCTTCACCTTTTATTCCAGGATCAAAGAATGTTCTTCTAAAAGTAAAAGTGTCAAATGGGCACGTGAAGGTGCTCTCAGCTTTCACAAAATCAAGGAACCAAAGGTGGGGCTGCCTCACTACTTTTTCTTCATCTTCAAGTGAGATCCTATGCACACACATGGACGAACTAATATCATAAATGTCATCCAAGATCCATCCAATTCCTTTCTTATGCTTCTTCAAAACCTGCAAAAACTTACTTTCTTGATCAAAATAAAGTTTAGAAGAAATTTTAACCGGAGGTTTTTCATTCATCTCTAAATAATCATATCTAAGATTTTCAGGAAGTTGCTTCAGCTCGAGGAAAGGTGGCTGCTCAATGGAATGAGTGCTTGAGGTTGTCAGGATGTCAAGAGTATCAGCTGCATGAACAGCTTCATCGATAAGAACTTCACCTGTAGTAAATATGTTACCCTGTAAGGCAGCATCAATCTCAGCACATACAACACAAATGTTAGTGTCAGTACAATCAGAACATGAGTAAACATCATCAAAATCAGACAGTGATGGAAAATCATATGCAAGCAAATCATTACGAGTATCATCAACATTTTCAGAAAGAGACTCAATTTGAAAAATAGAGTGCTCTTCCAAGGGTTGTTGGTTTGATCCTTGAGCTTGCTGCATGGCATTCATCAAAGTGGAAAGCTGTCCAATCTGTGTTTGCAAAGTCTGAAGACTAGAATCTATTTGTTGTTGATACTGGAGATTATTCATAGCCATTTGCTTGACAAGGTCCTCTAGTGAAGGTTCAGAAGGTGCAGAGCAGACAACCTGGAATTCACTCAAATGCTTATGCGGATCCTCACCTGCAAAACCACTAAACCTATGCAACAAATGTATTGAACCATATTTCAATTCAAAAGGTACATAACCATCAGGATACTCAATGCATAAACCATTATAGTTCGCATCAGGGGCAGCCAACTGCCTTAAAGTTCTTTGTTCATCCATGTTATCAACAAACACATAAATACCAACAATGTCCCAAACAGGCAGAAACAAATAGAAAGAAGAAAAATGATTAAAATAAATTCATAAAATTATAAAAACATAAAATTTCATCTAATTAGACGAAATAAGAATTATGGAAATTTTTTTGGATTTTTTCGAAACAGCAAAAACAGTAAATAATTAATTAAAAATAGAAAAATGATGAATTTGGAGATTTGAGGTCGAATTCCCTTACTCTTCTAGAGTAAGGGAGTACTGATCCCACGATTTTTGTGCTCCCAGTAGGCAAAAACAGATTATCGATCAGACTCAATTTTCCAAAAAAACCGATTTTTCGACTCAAAAAGTCGTTATGGCCGAAACTGCGAGGAATCTACGGCCTAAACGCACACACACTAAACCTAAGACTCTGAAATCAATTAATAACGACAAGAATCCCCGGCAACGGCGCCAATTTGATCCGCTGTCGCGCGCGGATCAAAAACGAGTATTTTGAAAACGTAATATAGCGACAATGACTCGAGTCGTATCACAAGGATTCTTATTTTGTTATTAACTAATATAAATAAAATTGGGGTTTATGGTTTTAGATCGATTTATAAACAATAGAGCAAATAAGTGATTAAAATAAGTGATTATAAAATTAAGCTAAAATGGCTAATCCTACTGATTCGGGTTCCGACTTATCATCGGTTATAATAACACCAATCCCTAAACGGCTTCGATCCTATTCGATTATGAGATTAATCAGACAAGCGCTTATCAAAATCATACGAGTTATGTTCCTGTTTACCGAATTAAGCAAACGGTTAAGAATATGACGAGTTAACGAATTAAGCAAACGATAACACGCAATTAAATTGAGGAACATGCATACAATCGAATTTAATCAATTCTATCCTATGAACAACAATCGAATTAAGCAAACAATTGTAATCAAATTAAGCAAATGATTTCATAGAAAAGGATTGAACAGAAATCAAATTTAAATTAGTATTAGAATAACCTCAAAGCAATGGAACCCATAAGCAGCAGGATTTGCCTTCGGGAATTAGTTCTTCATTCTAATCATGAAACAAAAAGTGAAATTTGTGGCAAAAAAGGTCTCCAATATTCTAACGGCTGTCAACCCTTATAAAACAAAATAAGGTTTTCTTCTCTACTAACTCAAACTGGGTCAAAAACAAAACCCAAGCCCATAAAATAATGACCCAAAAACAAATTATTCTAATGACTGACACTTCAACGAAATTCTGGGAATTATACATTCCGAATTTGCCTTTGACTCCAACATGAAAGATGTAGCTCTTTCTCTTAGCTTTCCGGCGATTATTAGAACGCGTTAATCCGATTCCCAGAGCTCCAGTTATGATCATTTTAGGGCAGACTGCTAATGCTGAAAATAAAGTGCGAAAATTAAATAAGTGCAAAAATAAAATAAAATATAAAAATATATTAAAACATAAAAATAAATAAAACAAACCGAAGAAATTCTTGAGTACACACATGGAAGAACGTGCATCAAAATGCACTGATCAACCATGCAACGAAACTCTATACGACATCTCCAAAACTCCTCAATTGGCACATTTGATCTCAAAGATTGCTTCTCAACAAGTCTTCCCATTATTCCTTTATTCTGTTTAACTCTGACACTGACATCCCATGCCGCACCAACGAACAGTCTAGTTCTAAGGACAAGTGTAACCGTAACTTCACCTCTTTCCAACAACACCCTGTCACAATTAAATATGTTACAGCTGCTGCAACCATTTTTATAACAAAGTTCATCTCGTTAGCTTTCCGACGCTTCAAACGGAACTCAAATCGGATGTCCAGAACTCCAGTTATGAATTTTCGAAATTTCATAACAATTCAGCAATCTTCCTGCGATTTGCTTACGGAAATTCTACTCCAAAACTCATTCTTTTCAAATTAATCTCATTATTAACATCATCTTATCACATCTCTTCGCTTCCATACTTCTTATAACTTAAACAACACATTTCATCGCTGAAGTTCGATTTCTGCAACATCCTGAAACCAAATTCATGTACGCCATCATCAACCTTCTTATCCTTGAGATCGTACTCGTCTCTTCACATTACTCGCTCTTTAAAGAGTTTTCAACAACATCGATAACCTCTACCATCATCTCAATTACTTACTAGTAATCCTACGACAAGGTCTACGACAATACTTCCTTTAATCACTGCTTCAACAACGACCTTTGACATAAGGCTACTCACACAACAACATCACAGTCCATCAGTAGCACTTGAAGCATCACAACTTCGAAATTCCATTTTCCAGAAATAACCATCATCTATTCCGAGACACATCCAACTGAAATAACAACCACATTCTTTAGCCCATGTCACCTTTACTTCAGGAAACAATAACTCTACACTCTTGTACTGCTGCTCTGCGCATCACTCTATCATCTTGCATCTGAGACATATCCGAGAAGCATAGCTTCTCCCCCACTAGTTTCAATCCCACTTCTGCAGACAAACAGTTAGAACACACTGAGTACCAACAGTGTTTCACACACATGTCGCGTACCGAAAGGAAATTAACAACAAGACTCTAGTCACAACGACCGACTATGCTCTGATACCACTATTGTAACACCCTTCTAAACCCCCACGGAAAAATAGAATAATATTCAGAGTAAACATGAAATACAAGGATGTCACAACTTCTTTAACATAAAATACCATAGTCATTTGTCATGCTACACGAGGAACCATTTAACATAATTACAATTCATGTTCAACACAGCGGACAATAATCCATAACATTGCATATTCATTATCCATGCAAGTTATTCTAAAACAATCATAAAACAACAAGACCGACATAATAATTCGTCTCTAAACTAGCGTTCCCCAGTGTTACAATCAGAGCATGACTCGACACGAACTACGGGCTAGCCTATAAGCTATCTTCACCCAATCAAGACGCCGCTACATCCTTAATCTGAAATCATCAAAGTAAGGGTGAGTTTCATTCGAATTAATAAGCATTATGCAATCATAAGCAATAAAATCTCATAGTAATTATCATCCACTCAATCATACATATAATCGGAATTATTACAACAAGCAAGCATCAATCCAACAATATTGGCCATCGGCCCACAACTCATCAATTTCATCAATGATCAAGTTATATTAACAACATCTTCTCAATACATCAATCATGTAAACACACCAAGGCATAACACTGGATCTCATCCAATCATGTTATAACCAATGCATATGATGCAACTGACACTATGCATGTGGTACCAAAATTCGTGAATCACATTCACAGGACTTCTCTCTTTGATACTGCCCTCTAGTCGCTCACACCCCACATGGGCACACGACTACTGCCTCATCGCTCACACCCCACATGGGCACACGATGACTTCCCGCTAATCTCCGCACAATGGGAATTAGCCTTCCTGTAACACCCCATATTTTCTAAATTTAATTTAATTGGAAATTAAATTATTATTTGGAATTATTCAGTATTTTGTGGAATTATTTGGAAAGAAATATGAGATGGGCTATTGGGCCAAGTGTGATGTTAAGGAATTGGGGGGTGCTATGTTAGTAAAGGTCTTGTTCCAATTAAAAGTTTATTTTATAAAATAATAAGGAAAATTGGGAAATGGGGAAAAAGAAGAAAGAACGTGAAAGAACAGAGGTTCTGGGAACACGAAGAACCGAAGGAGAGCTGAAGATGGAGAGACCAAAGATTGAGCACTCTTGGCTAAGGTAAGGGGGGACTCTCTGGTTATCATCTATTATCGTGTTCTTAGATAATAATATTGATTAGGGATGTTGTTGAGTCAATTGGGTCATATGTTAGGTTTAGGGAGGTTATGAATTGATGAAAATTGCGATGGATTATTGGTTGATTATGTGTTGTTTTGATGTGTGATGATGAATAATGATGCAATTGATGATTAGCTGCCTGTATATGATGTTTGGAGTCAGTTTTGGACTCAAATTGAGTCAAATCGCAGGTCTGACGCAGACCCGAAAATATGTGAAATCGCCAGTTCGCGCCGCGTCCTAGTGTTGGCGCCGCGAAGGCGTACTTTTCCTCGCATCGCGCCGCGTCCATGAGTTGGCGCCGCGAACGTGTTGGTATGGCTTCAGGTCGCGCCGCGTAGTCTTGGTCGCGCCGCGTACTGTAGCGTTAGTTGTTTTCTTGGGAAAGTTAAATGATGTGTAACTTTCGAACCGTAGGTCCGTTTTTAGTGCCGTTTCGTGCACGATGAATCTTATGAGATAGCCTACGTGTTTAAATGATGAAATGAGGTGTGAATCCAATTATTTTTAAGTATGATTTTATTTCTTGGTGATTGATGTATTGTACATATATGTGATGAGATATGTTAAAATACATGCTATGTGGAAATATTAGTCATGTGATGATTTGTTTAATTGGATGATATATTGTTGACATATATGATGACATGTGACAATATGAGTTGTTATTTTGAAAACATTATGATGTGATGATTTGTAGAGAATTGTATGATGTTGATTGATTGTATTGGAAGGATGTGGGTACATGTGTGTTCTTCTTATTGATGATGATGATTGATGTGGACACATGTATGTTCTTTAATGATGATGATGATGATGATGATTGATTGTATTGAATGATGCTAATGTATATAAACATACTTTGATGATGATGATGTTAATGATGATGATGAAATGAGTATTTGATGATGTTACTCATTAGACTTGACGATGGTATAAGTATGTTATATATGTTGCATTCATTCATGTGCATTGTTGATACTGTATCCATAAGGGATGTGTTGGATCAGTGAAGGGCATGATTCCCATTGTGTGGAATCTGTGCTGGCAGGGCCGTATCTGGATGATGATAGATCGGTCATGGGTTATTCCCATTTGACGAGGTTGGTACCACATGCATAGTGTCAGTTCATACATATGCATACTTTTATAACATGATTGGATGTATTCCCGTGTTATAAATATTGATGATGTGTTGTTTGTGTGTTTTGTTGGATTAATGTTGAGTATGATTGTCTGCTTGAAAGATGTGTTCTGTTGATGTTTGTGTAAATGATAGATGTTCCTGATAATCTGAATATGATGAATTGGGTGAATAATATAACTATGATGTGTTGTTATTTAAGATGCAATAATATTTGTTAACTGTGATGAGACTCACCCTTACTTTGATGATTTCAGATTGGCGAGTAGCGGCTTTTGGCTCGGTGAGGATTAGCTCATGAGTCAGTTTGTTTAGTATAGCGTCGGTGTCATGCTCTGATATTGTAACACTGGGGGAACGTTAGATTAGAGTTCATGATGATACTCTATCATGTTGTTGTATTAGATTATGTGGGATATTGCATAGATGATGTTATGCATATCCGTCTGATGAATTTTCCGCTGTGTAAACATGAGATGTTTGTGTATTATGACAGATTGTTCCTTAGTGAAAGCATGACAGTGAAATTATGATAATTTGTTTTAAATTGAATTGTGGCACCCTTGTTTTCATGTTTTACTCTGAAAATTATTTTATTAATTTCCGTGGGGTTTAGAAGGGTGTTACAATAGTGGTATCAGAGCAGGTCGGTCCGTCCGGCCAATTGTTGAGTCAGTTGAGTTGCGCGACAGTTGTATACTGTCGGTGTATTATTCCTTGGTACGCGACATGTGAGTGAATCACTGTCGGTACTTGGTTGTTTGTTGCAGGTGTTGGATTGAAACAAGTGGGGGAGAAGCTTCACTTCTCGGTTATGTTTCAGTTGTAAGATGATTGATTCAGTAGGCTGTCGTTGGCAACAGTGCAAGCGTTGTGGAAGTTTGTCGTTTCCCGAATTGAAGGTGACTTGGAATTAAGATTTGACTGGTAATTGAGTTGGGACATCTTGAAGGAAGATGATTAGAGGTAATTGACAGTTATTGTAAGAGAAGGAAATTGGAAAGTTGCGATGTGCCAGCTCTGCGGGTGTGCTGCGAAGTTGTCAGTTGAGTAGTCTTGCGTTTCGGAAGAGGTTCAGCTGCAAGTTTGCGAAGAGGATTGATGTCGTAATGTTCCAGAAATTGCGCTTCGGCGATGGGAAGTGTTGCTCAAGTTATAATAATGTTTGGAAGTGAAGAGATACGATAAGGGGCTGTTTGGAATGTGATAGAGTTGAAGAAGATGAGTTTTGGAGAGAGATTTTCGTAAGCAAAACGCAGGAAAATTGCTGAATAGCTGCGGAACTTCGAAAATTCATAACTAGAGTTCTGGACATCCGAATTGAGTTCCGTTTGAAGCGTCGGAAAGCTAACGAGATGAACTTTGTTATAAAAATGGTCGCAACAGCTGTAAGATGATTAATTGTGACAGGATGGCGTTGGTAAGAGGCGGAGTTACGGTTACTCTTGTTCCTATAACTAGACTTATTTATTGGTACTGCACGGGATGTCAGTGTCAGTGTTGAAGGGATCGAAGGAACAATTAGAAGGTTTATTGAGGAGTAATTTTAAGAATTGAATTTACCAATTGAGGAGTTTTGGATATATCGTATAGAGTGTCGCTGCATGATGTCAGTGTTGCATTTTTCGGGCAATGATTGGAAAATTCATATCTTGAGTTCCGAGTGTCGGATTAATGTGCCGTTTGAACCTACGAGGAGGAGGGATTGTGTTCTAATTTATGGAAGAGTTATAAACACAGTAGAGTGACCCTATGAGGAGAGGTTATGAATTCAGTTAAGGAAGCGTGAAATTTGTTGAATAGGATGCCTACTACCGATTATTTGAAACGAAGTTGAGTATGACATGTTGTTGATGAATAAGTTGATGAGATGTTTGGTAATGAAAATTATTTCAGTGCTGATGGATTTTAGTGAGAAGAGGATTAGTAGTAAAGATGGAATAAACTTTAGAACCCTTGGAATCGTATTTGTGATGGCAAAGTAATGATAAGTATAAAAGAAGAATTGTAGGGAATTTCTAACATTGTTGACGTGAGGAAGACTTTGTTGAGATTCCGAGTGGGATGATATTTGGACGTGAAGGATGTAATAGAATTTGGATTAAAACCGCAAGTTATGAATATTGTGTTATTGTGTTGCGTAGGGAGTCCTTAAAATGTCGGTGCTAATGATGAATGAGTTGGATTTAATTGGACAATTTAGAGACTTGAGCTGGTATGTGAAGACACTTCTAATAGTGTTAGATGGAGTATGCTAGAGATGACTAGTGGTATTCTTGACGAGATTAGAGAAGGTCAGAAAGATTATGCTGACTTGATCGATAGGTTGACTCTGAATTACCAAGGTAAAGGCGGTGGATTCAGAATCAACGAGAATAGTATAATGAGGTTGAGTGATTGGATTTGTGTAACCGATGTTTTGAGCTTCAGAAGGATATTCTAGAAGGACACCGTAGTGAATTATTGGGCTATGACGATGTTAATGAGTTGGGTGCAAACTCGGAAAATGGACACTATTATGTAGTAACGACGGTTTATGCTTAAATATGATTTTCAACTAATATTGACAAATTTAGGACTTGATCACCCTAAATCTCTTGTTGGTAGTAGATGAAATCATATAGAAGAGATAAGCTTGTTTTGTTACCTTAATAGTTTAAGATGTGAGGGATACTAAGCCGTGAGAATAATCACTCACTATGTTGTGTGAACTTATGAAGAAGTGAATATGAAAGAGTGCGACATGGTGGATGATGACTTAAGATGGGTAATCAGAGTCGCGCAGCGAAATTGTGATGAGGAGTAGTGTTATGAGTACTACTCGCGGGAAGTAAGGAATTAATATGTCGGAAGCCTACATAGAGAATATGTATTGATCTATATGTTGGATTTAGAATTCAGTGGATGTAAGGATGTCGTGACGGAGAATTATAACTCCTTTGAATAATTGCCGAGATGATGAATATGTTATTATGGTTGTGCGTAATTAACGAGTACGTATTCGGCGGAATTAAAACGAAGAGTTGATGCTATGTGACGTTGTGATATTTTTGTGTTGTTGTCAAGGGGTTATTGTAGATTCCAGATATAATGAGGAATTATACTCTATGAAGGGAGAAATTGATTTAATTCTGAGAAAAGAGCGAAACTCAAATTGAGTTGTTTTGTAAGAAATGGTGTATTGAGGATGACGAGCGTGATTATAATTACTTGTGTGTGCACTCATTCCGATGGTTGGAATGTTTAATAGATGAAGTGAATCAGGAATTTGGTTTTGAGTGCGAGTAAGTATTGCTAAGTGGTAAATTGGTACCATGAATGATGAAGAATGATTCTTGAACGAATTAGTAAAGAGAGAGTCGGAATCGGGTAAAACTCAGAAATCTATTTGGTATAGATGATTGTGATGAGTAATCAGAGTATTGCGAAAGAAGCAGAATGTAAAGTACTAGATAATAGATGGTGTGACTTAAGAGGAGTCAGATAATTGGAATTCTATAGTATGGAAATATGAGTATTGAGTTTCTTGAAGGAAGCGGTTGGTGAAAAGTGTAAGTATTACTTTATCGCTCAGATGGAAGAGTGTGTCTAAGGTTGGTATGTTTGGTAGATGGAATGCATTACTGCAGTGTTGATCAGTGTGATCATACTATAAATTGTGTAATTGTATTACTCGTTTGTTGAGCGTATTGTATAGGTTGTACCTATGTTCTGTTGTGCTAATCTTTTTGGAGATATAGCGGGTGGTATATTTTGGATAGTCAAAGGTGACATGAGAACTGGGATTTGAATGTGTGAAACATGCTTCCTGTTGGTTATGTCAGATGGATTTTGAGGATGGACTGATGGTACTGTTAATTGGGAGCTGGAGAGTCAGGTGAAGGACTCTTATACGAGCTGGTTACTTGAGGTATGTTTTCGAGGACGAAAACTCTTTTAGTGGGGGAGAGTTGTAACACCCCATATTTTCTAAATTTAATTTAATTGGAAATTAAATTATTATTTGGAATTATTCAGTATTTTGTGGAATTATTTGGAAAGAAATATGAGATGGGCTATTGGGCCAAGTGTGATGTTAAGGAATTGGGGGGTGCTATGTTAGTAAAGGTCTTGTTCCAATTAAAAGTTTATTTTATAAAATAATAAGGAAAATTGGGAAATGGGGAAAAAGAAGAAAGAACGTGAAAGAACAGAGGTTCTGGGAACACGAAGAACCGAAGGAGAGCTGAAGATGGAGAGACCAAAGATTGAGCACTCTTGGCTAAGGTAAGGGGGGACTCTCTGGTTATCATCTATTATCGTGTTCTTAGATAATAATATTGATTAGGGATGTTGTTGAGTCAATTGGGTCATATGTTAGGTTTAGGGAGGTTATGAATTGATGAAAATTGCGATGGATTATTGGTTGATTATGTGTTGTTTTGATGTGTGATGATGAATAATGATGCAATTGATGATTAGCTGCCTGTATATGATGTTTGGAGTCAGTTTTGGACTCAAATTGAGTCAAATCGCAGGTCTGACGCAGACCCGAAAATATGTGAAATCGCCAGTTCGCGCCGCGTCCTAGTGTTGGCGCCGCGAAGGCGTACTTTTCCTCGCATCGCGCCGCGTCCATGAGTTGGCGCCGCGAACGTGTTGGTATGGCTTCAGGTCGCGCCGCGTAGTCTTGGTCGCGCCGCGTACTGTAGCGTTAGTTGTTTTCTTGGGAAAGTTAAATGATGTGTAACTTTCGAACCGTAGGTCCGTTTTTAGTGCCGTTTCGTGCACGATGAATCTTATGAGATAGCCTACGTGTTTAAATGATGAAATGAGGTGTGAATCCAATTATTTTTAAGTATGATTTTATTTCTTGGTGATTGATGTATTGTACATATATGTGATGAGATATGTTAAAATACATGCTATGTGGAAATATTAGTCATGTGATGATTTGTTTAATTGGATGATATATTGTTGACATATATGATGACATGTGACAATATGAGTTGTTATTTTGAAAACATTATGATGTGATGATTTGTAGAGAATTGTATGATGTTGATTGATTGTATTGGAAGGATGTGGGTACATGTGTGTTCTTCTTATTGATGATGATGATTGATGTGGACACATGTATGTTCTTTAATGATGATGATGATGATGATGATTGATTGTATTGAATGATGCTAATGTATATAAACATACTTTGATGATGATGATGTTAATGATGATGATGAAATGAGTATTTGATGATGTTACTCATTAGACTTGACGATGGTATAAGTATGTTATATATGTTGCATTCATTCATGTGCATTGTTGATACTGTATCCATAAGGGATGTGTTGGATCAGTGAAGGGCATGATTCCCATTGTGTGGAATCTGTGCTGGCAGGGCCGTATCTGGATGATGATAGATCGGTCATGGGTTATTCCCATTTGACGAGGTTGGTACCACATGCATAGTGTCAGTTCATACATATGCATACTTTTATAACATGATTGGATGTATTCCCGTGTTATAAATATTGATGATGTGTTGTTTGTGTGTTTTGTTGGATTAATGTTGAGTATGATTGTCTGCTTGAAAGATGTGTTCTGTTGATGTTTGTGTAAATGATAGATGTTCCTGATAATCTGAATATGATGAATTGGGTGAATAATATAACTATGATGTGTTGTTATTTAAGATGCAATAATATTTGTTAACTGTGATGAGACTCACCCTTACTTTGATGATTTCAGATTGGCGAGTAGCGGCTTTTGGCTCGGTGAGGATTAGCTCATGAGTCAGTTTGTTTAGTATAGCGTCGGTGTCATGCTCTGATATTGTAACACTGGGGGAACGTTAGATTAGAGTTCATGATGATACTCTATCATGTTGTTGTATTAGATTATGTGGGATATTGCATAGATGATGTTATGCATATCCGTCTGATGAATTTTCCGCTGTGTAAACATGAGATGTTTGTGTATTATGACAGATTGTTCCTTAGTGAAAGCATGACAGTGAAATTATGATAATTTGTTTTAAATTGAATTGTGGCACCCTTGTTTTCATGTTTTACTCTGAAAATTATTTTATTAATTTCCGTGGGGTTTAGAAGGGTGTTACACTTCCAATGCAAATGATTTATGAATAATGCACACATGACACATACTTACATCTTCATACATCATCATCATTCCGATGCTTAACATCGCTTAACACCTCTTACCAATAAGGTCACAACAAGTATGTACATGTTTAAGCATCATTCAATCATTCACATACATACACCACATCATCACAATAACATACACATCATAGTAATGTTAATTGCCACCATAACCAACATATTAATATTAACAACATATTAATATTCACAATCATCAATCATCACCATCATCATACATCGTTACATCTATCATCATTACACACCATGTAATAAATTGATAAAACAACTCAACAACATAATCACAAAACATGTATTCATTTACGACATGTTATAAACCAACATCACCCAATGAATATCATGATCCCATCACCAATACAAAACATGTATCAATAATCATATATAAATAAGCACATATACATATACTATATTCCAATTCATCAATGATCAAAATGAATTAAAATAAAGTTGTCCACTGCCCATTTCATCACTTTATCAAATAAAGCATCTCATTAGCTTCGCAACGCCCAAAACGGCACATAAAATAGATACACGGATCAAAAGTTACGGGTTTTTAAAGATAAAACATTTTTAGAAAATATGCTGCAGAACCCGGGTTGTCCCTACGTGGGAACCGGTTCCTGGCAGCTTCAAAGTATCGTCTCTGGTTTTTACTATGGGGAACCGGGTTGTCCCTACATGGGAACCGGTTCCCAGCTACCCAGAATCCATATTTCTCTGTTTTTACAAGGGGGAACCGGTTCGTCCCACATGGGAACCGGTTCCTACGTACCTGCACAGCAAAAATCACCATTTTGACAGCATTTACCATATCCCATTTCCCCAATTTCAGGTACATACGAACATACACACAATTATCATTGATTTTCACACAATTACACATTTCAAACAAGTTATTGACATGTATTAACATCATATATCACAAGTATCAATAGAATCATGTCAATTCATACAAGATTATCAAAACCTAACAAAATTCCCAACCCGACACGTACGATTGAACTAGACCACAATCCTAATCAATCCTACTACCTACAATCACATAAGGAATACTAACCCGAAGAATCCCCCCTTACCTCAGAGTCGAATCTTCGAAGATCTTCTTCCCCTTTGGCTCTTCTCACTTCACGTGTTCTCCCTTTCTCAGAGTCTGTCTCCTTTTCTCTCCTCTTTTCCCAATTCCTTTATTTTATGAAAAATAAAATAAAATATTATAATGGGCTTGCTTAGTCAACACCCCCTCTTCTGCTAATCACCACTCTAGGCCCAATGCCAATAACTCATCATTTTCCAAATAATTCCAAATAAAAATACTAAAATTCCAATTATTTAATTTAAATCCAAATTAAATTAATAAACTGAAATTATGGGGTGTTACAGGAAGGATGTCCACTATCACCAGTATTAGTTCAAAGCTAAACAGTCTCATTTTACAACTTCGCGCCTAATCACTACCCAACACTACTTCTGCCTAGAAGTCGACATCTAGACCTGGGGAGTCGATATCCCACAACCTAAATCGTCGCAGTGATATCAAACAGTTTCAATTCCAGTGACTGCGTCAAGAAACAACTAAATAAGAAGATTACATTAGGTTAGGTCTTCTCTTTAAATACACATTTGCAGTCCATGAGCTTCGAAATCTGCATCCAGATATTTCTTGATCCATAAGCTGAATGGTGCCCCAAATGTGAAGATAAATCTCCTTAAATCTTGGAACACAATATCAAGTTTTCTAAATTGTCTTTCATTCAATCTTGACAACTTGAACAGTTGGATATGTAAAAACTTGTTCCAGATTAAATCTTCTTGACCTGCAAAATATACTGAGATATATCCAAAAGAAATATAACAGAATCAAATCAAATCTGTCAAGATTTAAAACACCCTGTGATAATGTACTAGTATAACATGTCATAACATCTGTCAGGACATCTTTCCTGAGCAACATGTTAGAACATCTTCCATAACATCTTTGCAGTAAACCATGTTTTAGCAAAAATGTGTCAACCCTAAAACCATGGTATTAACAATCTCCCTCTTTGGCAAATTTTGGCTAAAACAACCAAGGACCAGGCTTACCGGTAGAGGAATAAAACCACATAGCAAATTGCACAAAATATCAGAGATAAAGCAGTTAACCAAAAAAAGCTACATGTTAAACATGTAAACTTTTGTACATGAGGAAGAAGATAAGCGATGCTCCCCCTCATCACAATGTACATGAGGAAGAAGATACAAGACTCTCCCCTTAACATACAGAACCAATTCTCATCATAATGAGACAAATCTCCCTCTCAAGAGAATGAAACACCTTTACTGGAAGCACAAGAGAACTAGCCTAAACAAAGTATTGAACTGTCACAGTTTAACACATTAGAAGAACATGTAGCAGAAACAACGTACATAACTCAGAGCACAAAACACAACTATGCTCATGACTCAGACCACAAAACAAAAAAGCACAATTGACACACAGGATGTTAAAACATCCAAAAGGACATCCTGCAAAGACAGTCATAATAAGAAGTGGCAGAGGTAATAGAAAAGCAGAAACAACAAACAAAGATAGACTCAAGACACACTCCCGTTAAATTGTTGAATTTAGAGACAAGACTTATACTGGACTCATAACACTTTTTCTCCTTTTTAGCCAAAAATTGACAACCAAGGAACAAAAGAAGAGAAACTGAAAACAGAAAAAGAGCACGCATAATGAAAATCATACAGCATTTTCAAAACAGGAGAAAGGAACAGAAGGAAGAAAAAACAGCTAAACAGAGAAAACAACACGACCAGGGACACTTACTCTGAGGGGCAAACTAAAGGTTTTTAAAAAAACTAACTAAAAAAAAACAAACACACATTTTTTAAACAGATAACATGTATTAGCTATCAACATTATCTTCTGGCTTCATAAGATTGACCCAATCTTTATCAAAATCTGAGTCTGAATCAAGTACTGATCATGCTTTTTCTTGAGGGACTTCATCTTAATCATAGATTTTCTTCCTGTTCTGGATGTTCTAGTAGATGTTCCAACATCCATTACAGTGTTGAACACTCCCTTCTTTGAACCAGAACACACTTCCTTCTCGGTTCTCAGCAGACAAACTTACTTTGCATCAGCAAATTTTGAAGACATACTCATGTTGAAATGCAGCTTATGAGGATGGTGAGGTAGTCAGGCTTTTAAGCTTTTAAGTACAGGAGGAGTTACTTAGTTTGTAACAAAACCTTGTTTATAACCACACTTAGTCAAAAAAATTCAATTGTAGTAACAGTGCAACACTCACCATGGGAGAGAGACACGTTCTAGAGCAGCTTTCTATTTTTCCAAGCTTTGACTATTGGAAAATGTTTCAACATTTGAAATGACATTCTCCATGCCATTAAAAATGATTCTTCTGAGATTGCACACAACACTAGATGAGGGAATATAGTTGGCACAACCGTCCAAACAATTACGACCATACTTCCTCAATAAAGCAATTACAGATTTACCCCTAATTTTCTCAATATAACTTGCACTTCAAGCCATGATGAATAATTCTTCTCAAAGTTTCTTAGCCATAACAAGTATAGGAATGCCAATACTTGCCTGTAGCAAGACCCCTGACATAATAATGACAGTACCAATGACTTTGTTCTTAGCAAAATAAAATTCTTGTACCTTGATAGTAGTAACAGATTACACTATAATGTCATGACATCCAGTTTGAAATTGTACTCTTTTAGTAATTAACTCAGTTGAAAAACTCATATTACTTCAGCAATGTACCTAATCTTAGAGATATACCAAGATTCAATTGATTCTAATCCAAGTGACCAGAATATTCTCCAATAATACAACCTTCTTCCGACTTAGCCAAAAGCTTTTTACTCCAAGACTCACAATCATTTAATATTTCATTTCTGAAACACCTGATGTTCACAAATCAAGACAGCTCCAAATAGTGAACTCCCCCTTAAAATGTTGTATTGAGAGCTTTCTTTTTCAGTGCCTCCCAACCCTTTAGAATCTCCACAAACACTAGAGTAACAAACTCCTGTGATGATGTTCCAATCATCTGGTTGAACATTAGTATCTTCTCTCTCTCTCTCACTCTCTCTCTCTCTCTCTCTCACACACACACACACACACACACATTATTTAATATTATATTTTATAAGTAAAAGTTATATATTTTTTGTCTGATGCATAAACATATAAAAAAGTCTATCTCTTTATCTTTTTTCTTCTTTCTCATTATTCAATATTTTGATTCCTAAATATTAATATTTTATATATCAATAAAGAATTTTATAGTAAAGATTATATTATTTTTTCTGATACATAGACATATCTAACAAGACAAAGAAAAAATTATTTAGTGCATCGATCATCAAACACAGTACAATACAAAAAGTTGTCTTGTACTGCTTCGTACTATCTAGTATTGTTTTGTCCAATATAAAAATTATCTTATAGTGCTCTATACTATCTAATATTGTTATGTCTAGTACTTCATATTTTGTAAATCAAACGTACCATTATCTCTATTAATATTATTTTAATATTATGCTTATAATAAAAATTCTACAAACTATAAGATGGTAAATATATATTATTTTTAATTTTGATTTATTAGCCGGATGATATGGATGCAGTTATCAAATATAGACATTTTCAATTCAGAGACAAACGAGAGAAGTGATTGGGCGAATTTGCTGGATTTCGAAGAAAGGAAGAAGAACAGAGAAGATGAAGCTAGGGTTTCTGTAGATACGACATGAATAAGCGACTATACCCACAATAGAACTCATAATGGGCAGTTGGTTCAATTTTTTTCTAAACTCTTAGGCTTTGTTTGGAAGTTTGGAAGGGAAGGGAAGGACTTTGAAAAATAAGAAGTATTGAGTGAAAAGAATAGAAAGATTTTGATTGAGAGGATTTTGGAGAGTTTGTTATTCTTCATAACACCAAAAACACCCTAATTTAAAAACTCAAAATTTGTATCATAGGAGGATTTTGGAGGACTTATATAAAATTTTCTAATATCTTTTATGTTGTTATAGTATTCTGAAAATTAAAAATATAATAATAAACACTATTTTATGATTCTATATAAAATTATTTTTTAGATAAATATCAAATATTAGTGATATTAAACAAATAGAATTGATATGATTTGATAACAATTAAATAATTAAAAATATATATTTTTGATTAATGCTAAATTTCACAAAAATGCAGGAGCATTTATTTCAATTTAGTGTTAAGTTGTTAGTTCATAATAGATGATAAAATATATAAACAATTGATACTGCCATCTACATTCAACAAACATTGTGTGACTTGTGTCTAATCTAAATACATATATTGATATTTTTTTTATAAAAAGTAGAAGAAAGACATGTAGAAACGTGTGAAATAGTCCAAGTACAACATGTAGCATATCAGAAAAAGAGTTAACTATGTGAAAACATGGTAGTACTAAATAAAAATTAGAGGAGATTGTGACAATAGTAAAAGAGAAGTGAAAACAACAATTCCTTAAAATAAAACAATAAGTGTAAACTGAAATTCCTGCAAAAATAAAAGAGATTTAACCAACTATGACTTAACCAACTCTGTTGTTGATAGTTTGATAACGAGATTTAAGTTGTGTATTCCATTTGTTCACAACTGTATACTTCTTCATTCCTTTCGACTAGAAAATTGTTTTTTAAACGTTAATAAAATATCAGGTTTTAAATACACAATAATTTAGGGATCAAGTCCAGTTGAGAGGAATTAAAACACATAAACTTACTTATCAAAGTGTTCCAAGAGCCGGTTCACTTGACCAATGCGTCCTTGAATTCTGTTATCCAAAATAAGCGACACCAGTAGCTGCTCAACATCATGCCCGAGTACATTAAGTTCATGCAAATTAATTGTTTTATTGCACAAAGTATTAGACTAATCATAATTCATATCCCTCACAAATTCAACTCAGTAAACAAATTTTAATACTAATGAAAGGAAAAGACAAAAGCAATTAAACCTAACCGTCATTACAAGGTAATTAAGAAAAAGGAAAAAAAACAAAGGCATTAATGAGCCGCAGGCTCTTAACCAACACACCATCAACCCTTAAACCAGACACGGGGGGGGGGGGGGGATAACAGTCGAATCATAAGTGGATAATTTTCTTAGAAAAAAGGTGTATTTGTCTATTATTATTTATTTCTTCATTCCATTAATTTGTTTGAAGGGCTGGGGCAAAAAGCATAGCTGGAAATTGAAGTTGAAATGCATTATGTAGTAGTAGTGTAAGAAAAGTAAGATGTAGCTTAATTATGCAATAGTTCCAAGTCCCGTATAGATGGGACTTGGTAGGGCGGATTATAGGAAAAACATGTGCGGTCGAAGCAAGTTTTGATGGAAGTTTTTCGTTATTGCCAATTTTTTAGGAATGGTGATTTTCCATCTTTGAATGCTCTTCCTTCGAATATTTGTTGATAGAGCCAGTGCCAGAACTTAAACCATTTACAAATTCTGTGTTAGACTGTGAAAGATGTTTGGCATTGATAAATCTCCCACTGGATCCTCTAATCATTTTCAAAGCATGATTGTGTCGGGATTCGTGAAGATATGCAGAAAAAAGAATTTAAATCGTTGAGGCCAAAGATGAACAGGTGGTGAACATAAAGTGCCTCCAACGTGTTTTTTAGTCGAAAGATTTTAACATTTGTTGGTAAAACCTAAAATGTTGAATTCTCCTAAAGTCATCCCTTTCATGATCTGAATAAACTCTTAAGGAAAATAAAAGAGTTGAAAAATTGAAAACAACATCAATAGGATATGCTTAATTGCTTACCAAGGACAATTTTTAGTTCTCTTGAATTTTGGCACCTCCTTCTACTGTTCCATTTCCAAGAGACCCCTTTGGACAGAGCCTTTGTAATTCCCATAAGTGTTTCTACACTTTGATAAAGCCCAACAAGCATCTGCAAATTATTTCTCAAAATCCAACAAAACCAAATGCCTTAAGTCTGGAAAAGCATGTCTCACCTGTCATACAAAATATTAACAAAAAGAACAACCAAAAACTCAACAAACCTATCTCTTAAAATTTGATTTCAATGAAACAATAAATATCATTATAACTTAATTGATTATGAAACCATAAATTCACCCATAATCATGTATAAAATAATATGCTTAATCTACAACCAAACAATGATCTTTGCATCAATTAAAGGGCATATAACAAACAAATTACACAAGACATACTCAAGTGAATGAGATGGATATATATATATATATATATATATATATATATATATATATATATATATATATATATATATATATATATATATATATATATATATATATATATATATATATATATATATATATATATATATCATTCTGGAATTCAGATATAAGTTTAATAGTTTCATCATTAGATGATAACATCTACAAAGATCAATTCAAAATAAATATTGTATGCAATAATATTAGAGAAGCTCCAAATCCATGAAAGATCCAAATTTCATTAGACATATGTGATTCATTAAGATAAGAAGTTGAACTAAAAAGCAACTGAAAAGAAAAAATCATAGCTCTGATCTAAGACCATATAAGAAGCATAAGTTAAAAAGCAACTAACACAATCAAAACATTGCCACCACAGTTGTATCTACGACAGCATCCACAAATTGAAAACATTGTTGAGACCTTTTTTTAAAGAAGAAATTGATGTCAAAGAAGCTTTTAGAATATTGAGACTCTGCAATATATAAACAATCCTAATAATGAATTCAAAATGAATAACAATTTTAAGAGAACTACACAGTGAAGGTTGACATTGGAGTCACAACCAAATCATTTGTCACCATAAACATGGACCAATCTTCATGGTCATCTAATGTTGAATAGACCAGCCGACAATAAAATAGACATTTAAGAAAGTGTAGATAGTTGTTTGGTCCATGCTGCTATAGTTCATCAAATCCCGGATTCATGGAAACAATGCAGTAAAAACATCAACATCACATTTCAGCTCTACATCCATCAGAATTTTACAAATTGAATTGTTTGAGTAAGTAAATAGAAAAAAAATAACTACCCATGAGGACACACATGCCTCCAAATGCTACAAATTCCACAATCTTGGGAGGTCTAAAACATAAAACTGCTTGTTATATTTGAAAAATCAACCCAAACTTAGAATCTCATGCCCAGTGCATACTTAAGAAGTTTCAGCAGGAATGTATAATGGAGAATGGTAAAGCACATGTTTTTGCATAAGATGCAGTGATAGATGATGAATGGTAGATGATGATACTTCTCTTGAACTAATAATGACCTTATTTAAGGTGTGTGGTTCTCTACTATCCACTTCAGTCCAGGAAAAGTATCTGTGTCTCTAACTTAAAGGAACCTAGAAGTGAATATTTTATTAAGATTTAGTTCAACTAACTGAAATGAATCACAATATAAATATCACTTACTTTCAAAATCAAGCTTCTCTTGTCAAAATAATCTTCCATCAAATTCTTCCACACTATTGCATTTTATCACTCCTAACAAAATTCTCAGATCTCTAGAACAACCACGAGATTATTTCAAACATATAGACAAAAATAATATCATTGTAACCAACAATTCACAGAGAACAATTCTGAATCCCTAATTTTTCATAGCCGTGCATCTTCTTCATTTTCTGAAATACCCAACTAATATGAGAGTGTAATGTTTTTAGTGAAAATGGAATGAATGAGTTTATAACATGCACTGAAATTAACAAAACACAGCAACCCAAAAACGGAACAGAAAAGCCTCGCGAATAAACTTACGATTTGGACCCACTTTGTGCGTTATGGTACAGATCCGGTTTTGGAAGAAACAATGGAAGGGGTTTTCGGTTTAATGGTTGTGTGGGATTGAAGATGAAGGCCAGTTTTGTTGTTGTTTCACGGCTGAACCATGGTGAAAGCTTGTTGTTATTAGCGGCGAAATTTTAGGGTTTAAGGGAAAAAGATGGAGAAGAGAGTATACGGGCGACCGAGAGAGAGGGGAAAGACAATGTTATGAGAAAGAGAAGAGAGTGTAAGGTTGAATTGGAGGGAAAAATGTATTTTAATATGGACCAATCAAAATGAAACACTTGGGGTCTGTATATTGAAAGTAATATGCTATTTTGTTACTTACGAATTTGCCCTTTTGTGTGTGTAATAAAATATTGAGAAAATGACATTTTAGGATGTTTGGTCAATTGATTAGTAATGGGTAAATGGGTAAATATAAATAAATAGTAGAATTTGATTACCAAGACATAAGATAGACAACATATAATCAGATGGGAGCTCTCTTAATTCATTTATTATCTCTTTTTATTAATTATTAACATGATTTTAAAATAATTAATAAAGAAAAGTTATATGACCCTGGAGCTTTTGACCCTCTTTTTTTAGCATTAAAAAAAAAAGATACGGGACATTGAAATGCAAAAATGACATAAAAGTAGAAACAAATCTTCAAAAATATCGACAGAGTAATTATTTGAAGACTCTAGTTTTGTTGCAAAAAGGATATAATTTTTGTCGCGTTGTTTTTGTCTCTCACATTGAGAGACTGAAACCATCAGAACACCCTCCAAAAACGGTGCGTTTTACTCTCATCGTTCGGATTCAGAATCTAACCCTAACACCGTCGACGAAGCTCCGATTCCATCGATTCCGGCGAGACCAGATCTATCTACGAGAAGAAGTGAAGATCTGGATTGGATTTGATCGGTAGTGATCAACCATGCCGTCTCAAGCGGATCTAGACCGTCAAATCGAACACCTAATGGAGTGCAAGCCTTTGACGGAATCGGAAGTCAAGGCTCTTTGCGATCAAGCGAGGGCGATTCTGGTTGAAGAGTGGAACGTGCAGCCCGTGAAGTGTCCTGTCACGGTTTGCGGTGATATTCACGGCCAGTTTTACGATCTCATCGAGTTGTTTCGGATAGGAGGGAATGCTCCTCATACTAATTACCTCTTTATGGGTGATTATGTAGGTGAGTTTTTAATTTTTTTTCCTTTTTGTTTTGCTTTTTTTTAATGGATTTTTTGTGGGTAAGATTTTGAGATTATCAATTTGAATATAAAAGTTTGAATATTTGGTATTGAAATTGAATTTTTGGTTATGAGATCTTGTTGTGGGAGTGTGGTTGTTTTATTGCCTTGTATGTCATAATAAGTGTTGGTACTTTAGTTATAGAAAATACTTTTGGTGGTGATTTGTTTGTATGTTAAAAGAAGCGAAGATTTATTAGTCGAAAGTGTCGATGTCGATGAAGATCGAAATTGAATGTTATGAATGGATTCTTGAATTTGTCCAGACTATATTCTGTTTGAACTTTGAACTGAGCTATAACTGGAGAGGTATACAAATTCTATATAGTTCCTTGGCTTTCAATTGCTTATTGAATGAAAACTGTGTGTCTAAGCCAAAGTTCTTAAGCTTTATTGTGCTATTCTGTATAATTTGAGGGAAACACCGGCTTGACAACTTTGTATTGTGAAGAAGTTTGAAGTTCAGCTTTAATAAGTGTTACGCACCCAAAGGTGAATTTTGTTGAGGTATCTGTATTGGACAAGTAGTGGACATTCTTAATCAATACATATATGTGGATTATTCTAGCTTTTTTTAATTGTCTATTTCTGATATGGTTTGAATATTTCATCGGAATGTATTTTTTACTTGGGAAAATTTTATTTTCTGTTCTCTATTAAAATCATTACTAAAATATGTGCATTGGAATCTTCTCTCTCACATCTTTATAGAAGATGCTTAAGGAAGGGGTGAAATTGATATTTGATACTATTTCCATTTGTAGTAAATATGCAAATGATTTTTATGGCTGAGTTTGTAGCATCTATTTTTTATTTTATATTTAGCAGTGTTATCAAATTGCGGCGCCATGGCGGTTTTTGGGCTTGCCGCAATAGTATTGGCCGATATTGCATGTTTTTCCACCATAATCCGCTATAACGGCGCATATTGCGGGATTTTGGCTTTCTGCCATGGACCGCCATCAACAACTCTGCTATTTAGTAATGTTTAATTAGTATGTTGTTAGTTTTGACTTATATGTCCATATTTGATGCATATCTCTATACAAATATACATAATACAAATCCCACATTTTTTTGAAGTCAGATCTGATATTGCCTTTGCTCAATTGCATTTATTCTATTATATGCCGCAATTTACTGACCATGATGCTTCATCCATGCAGATCGTGGATACTATTCTGTGGAGACTGTTACACTTCTTGTGGCCTTGAAAGTTCGTTACAGGGATAGAATTACAATTCTCAGGGGAAACCATGAAAGCCGTCAAATTACTCAAGTGTATGCACTATTTCTCCTCAATATATGTTTCTCACCCAACACAATCGGCTGACATTTTTGTTGGTTAAGCCCCAATAATTTTTTCTAACCCGTATGCGGTATGTCTATATTTTTTTTGCTTTTGCATACTCAATAGAGCTCAATCGTCATTGAACAATATATCCATAGGGTAAACTATGAAGGCCTTAGGAGAAACAATTAGGTTATGTAGGACTATGATTGTTCTATTATTGTCATTCTCATCAATACAGGTGGATATAATCATTAGTTTTAGGGTAATTTTATGTTCCTTATTGTTTTGAGCTGTCTATCCGATGCTCATAGAAACATTGTAGTAGCAAGGTTCCTTTCTATGCTATCAAACTCGGATAGCCGCACAGCCATCCCAAAAAAGGAGCGGGAGTGGCACGGGTTTTACTTTAGCGATGCGGGGATATTGATGCAATTAATATTAGTAAACACATAATTGCTAAAAACCAAGGGCCCACACAGTTCCAAATTTCCTCCCGTTATTGTGGCTGCTCCAACTGTGTTATCCGTTTGTTCTGCTCCGATGTGGCTGGGATTAGTTCGCCTGGTTGTTTCGCGCCGAGATAACCGCCGTTCTGGCCAAGTTTGATAACATAGATTCCTTTGTTGATATTAACATGCAACATAAATCACGTAGAGTGCACACTTTGACATGACACATTTAACTCTGAAGCAACATATATCAAACTTGTTAGTAATGAGAAACAACCCCCTATTGACTGGTTCCGTGTTAGGAAAAATACGAGTCATAGAGGAATACAATTTCTAAGTTATTGAGTGACAATGACAGCTTACAAACAGCTGTTGGTTAGTGAGTTAGAAGACTATGAGGTAGTTTTATGGATAGCAAGAGCAGATTGACATATGAGGTTGAATTGTATCATTCTTTGGTGTGAAAGAGTTGGGTCCTCTGTCAGTAACAGTTTCTTAAGGGAAGATTTAGGTAAGGTGCTCTCAGTGTCACTTGTTAAATGTGAACACCAATTAATCTTTGACTTACAGGTAAGGTGCTCTCAGTGATAAAAATCTCAATAAACCCTAGAAACAAATTTTCTTTAATACCAAAATAAAATAATGTTTGTATATGTTGCTTGTTCATTTCATTTCATCTATATCCTTCTCCATTTTCTGCTTCCAGGTATGGCTTCTATGATGAATGCTTGAGAAAATACGGAAATGCCAATGTCTGGAAATTTTTTACAGACTTGTTTGATTACTTACCTCTGACTGCCCTCATCGAGAGTCAGGTTTGAGTTAAATATGTTGCAGAACTTTCTTCTGACTAATTGTATGTCAGCCTCTAAATTCCTCATATATTTTAGGTTTTCTGCTTGCATGGAGGTCTCTCACCTTCTTTGGACACACTGGACAATATCAGAGCATTGGACCGTATACAAGAGGTTCGTGTGTAACAGCTAGCATTAATGCTCTGCATTTTAACTAAAGAATCACAACTAAATATCTGTCTGATGTTTATGTTGAAAAATACTTAATTTGAATTGCCACCTTTGTTTCATTGAGGACCTTCAATAGGGACATATTTCTTTTCCTATCTGGTTTGATCAAATATCTAGTACGTTACCAGCCTTGCTTCATGCTGCAGGTCCCTTTGGCTAGGATTTTGGAAGACTTAGATAGATTCTTTAAGTCCAATTTACGATGTTATAACTCTCAGATAAAATATATTAATCCTTAATGTTATGAAAGAAAATGAGAGAAACATACGGTGAAACGATTTGTCTCAACTACATCATGGAGGTTTTACTAAATATGATAAGAAACTTATCAATACATAATTTAGGTATCCTAATTCGTGTAACAACTATAATTAATCATTACAGGTTCCACATGAAGGACCAATGTGTGATCTCTTATGGTCTGATCCTGATGATCGTTGTGGGTGGGGAATATCTCCACGTGGTGCTGGATACACATTTGGGCAGGATATAGCTTCACAGTTCAATCATACCAATGGTCTCTCGCTGATATCAAGAGCTCACCAGCTTGTTATGGAAGGATACAATTGGGCTCAGGTGGATATATATTTTTTTCCGTCTTTAGTAATAAATACCTTTATGCTGTTTTCTAATGACTTCATATTGATAACACCATTTTAGGAGAAGAATGTGGTCACTGTATTTAGTGCTCCAAATTACTGTTACCGATGTGGGAATATGGCTGCCATACTGGAAATCGGAGAAAACATGGATCAGAATTTTCTTCAGTTTGACCCAGCCCCCAGGCAAATTGAGCCTGACACTACACGCAAAACTCCAGATTATTTTTTGTAATGACTTCATATATCTGCTTGTTTGTAGTTACTGCTTTTTGCAATTACTGTAGATGTCTTTTTAAGGAAAGAAGAATTTCACCGTTTAATTGAAGACTGATCATCGACATGATTCTTTAAGTTGGAGTTGTTCTCCAGCCGCTGCTCATGCCTTATCTGCAAGAAATCAATAGAGCTGATCTCAGCCACCAATTGGTGTTGTATATTTTTAGTGGGGAAGCGGCAATAACATGGTTGGTATATTTCGTTATGTAATTTTTTTTTTATAATTAAACCTCAATTTAGAAAACAGATTTTTGATTCGGGACAATGATGTTCATTTGAGACTATTGAAGGTGCAAATGAAAGTGCAGGTGTTCAATTTTATCATGGTAGAGAGGGTTGAGTAGTTATGGTGCATTTCAATCATGTTTTGTGCTATTTTGTTTGTGTCTATGTGCTAAGTATTTAAAAAGGTAGTAGTAGGATAGAGTGGCTTATCGATTTAATTGGTTGATGAGAATTAGGAACACTTTTTTTAACATATCTACAATATAAGAAAATGAACTGTTCTGGAAAATACCTAATTAGCCCTCTGCTTATATATGCTTCCACGTGTACCGCTTATCCATCTTGCACCATGTATCACAAGGCTCCATGCTGCTTGCTTTCAAATTATATTATTTTTATTTTCAAAAATTAACTATTGCACTTTCAATTTGAATTTTAAATTTCCCCTCAGAGAAACCTATGTCATGTAACTCATTAAATGCCATAGGCCTATTTTCACTTTCTAAACTTCTTTTTCATGTAACTTTTCTGAATACTCACTCTCTTCCATCTCATTTTCATTTCATATTTCTAACATTCATCTTATTCCTCATCTCTTCTTCCTCATCTCTACTTTCAAAAATTGCTTCTTCAAATCTTAAAATGGTTCTATGCATCTTCGTCTGTTACCATCAAGGATCTGACGTTTGTTTTTGCTCCACTAGGTAAATATAAGTTTCTTACAAGATTTCATTTTTTTACATTTACCTATATTTATATTTATGAAACCCTAGTATTTTTGTTTTAACTATTACCTCATATCTGGATTATCTATGTCCTAAAAGGAATATTTTGACCCATTTTCATGCAGCACCAAATCAAACTTCTGGGCCGAGCAAATTTGATTTGGTGTCAATAAAAATAGTTTTACACTAATTATATAAATTTGTAAAGTTTGTAATTCAACTATGATTTTGACGGTGCTTACCGTTTCTAAATCTTATATATATTATACAACAATTTTATATGTCACCTGCTACAAATGTGTGATAGTATACAAAGATTATATTTTTATATTTATTTTATTCTAAATAATGCAGCGGTAATCCATTAGAATTGGATGAACTGAATTTTTTAATTTCTATACTATATTTTTAATTCATTCATCTTAATAATATTTTCTGGTGCTTATATTTTGTTTTTTTTTCAAAGATAGAATTATCAGAAAAAGTAATTATGTGCTCATATGTTGTGTTCTTTCACTTTCTTAATTGTTACAATTTTATAAATATAACTAGTGTCTTACCCGTGCGTTCGCACGGGTACCCGTCGTTTTCGCGCATTTGGGTATAGAAAAATCAGAAATGTTAGGAAAAATTTATAAATTAGATTAGAGGTTATCATAAAGAAAAATGGTGTGTGGAAAACAGAAGTTATTTTTAAAGTGTTGGGCCTAAATGTTTGTAAGAATATGTTGGGCCTAATTTGATAAGTCAATTTAATAATATTTTACTGCATCGCACGCGTACCCGCCGTTTTCGCGTATTTGGATTGAGTCAAATAAAAGGTATTAGTAAAATATTATATTTTAGTTAAAATTGAAAAACTTACAAATTAGTAGGGTATGGATAGGGTACTATACTACCCGTTCCCATATATGCAGTTTAAAAAATTCACGCACTGAAGCCCATATCTGTGTGGGCATCAACGTTTGAGCCTGATCCCGTGTCCTATGAATTAAAAAATATAGCTATTGAGCCTGATCCCGTGTCCTATGGATTAAAAAATATAGCTACTATAACAACCAAGTCAAAGGTGCATTTGGATTGAGGATAATAAAAGGTATTCGTAAACAACTAAATTGTGGTTAAAATGGATAAAATTATGAAATTACTAATATTAAACAAATTGAATATTGAAAAAAAAATCATTAATAATTAAACTATAATTAATATATTTTAGGACAATTTATATTATATAAATATTTCAAAGTACATATATTTAATTTATTTTTTTAACAAAAGAAAGATAATAGCATAACAAATGATAGATGCTAGTAGGGACTCGTTCCCATATCTGCAGTTTAAATAATTCACGTACTGAAGCCCATATTCGCGTAGGCACCAACCTTTGAGGTTGTTCCCGTATCCTATAGATATTTAAATTCGTTTAATTTATTATTTTAACAAAAGAAAGATAATGACATAACAAATGATAGATGCTAGTAGGGACCTGTTCCCATATCCGCAGTTTAAAAAATTCACGTAATTAAGCCCATATTCGTGTAGGCACCAACATTTGAGTTTGTTCCCGTATCCTATAGATATTTAAATTCGTTTAATTTATTTTTTAACAAAAGAAAGGTAATGGCATAACAAATGATAGATGCTAGTAGGGACCCGTTCCCATATCCGCAGTTTAAAAAATTCACGTACTGAACCCCATATTCGCGTAGGCACCAACGTTTGAGCTTGTTCCCGTATCCTATAGATATTTTAATTCGTTTAATTCATTTTTTTAACAAAAGAAAGATAACGGAATAACAAATGATAGATGCCAGCCCGTTCCCATATCCGCAGTTTAAAAAATTCAACCAAATAACGGAATAAATACGAATAGATAATGCATGATAACGAAATATTACAATATAGAATTAGAAAGATTTATCACTTAAAGTCAAATAATCATTGAGAAATTTGAAAGGTAGTGCAATTAAAACCAAATAATATATAATTTATTCGTATCCTTAATGACAAAATATTTATACAAAATAGTACTGGTTACGAAGAATGAAAAGTTAAATCCCCTTCACATAATAAGTATTAAATTCATACATTTAAGTATTAAAATGATACATTTAATCATCTTAAATAAAAAATAATCAAAGGACATAATTATTAAGTATAATAATTATTACTTATTGTTTTAAGTTAAAATTAAACTCACAACGAAAAATTAAAAACATAAATGTCAATAATTTAATCATGTACAAATATAATCATGTGTTATTATATTGACTTTTGAATTTCTTTGTATTATTAAGTTTTTTTAAAAAATATTTTCATATTATTTTACTTCTCTCAATCACACACGTTATTATATTAATATTATTATGAATAAAATTATGCTAATTCTACAATATATGACAGTATAAGACTAATTTTAATATTAATAAAATTTTCATTTAAAATTTCGTGGTATTATATTAGTAAAATTATGAATATTTTAATTTTTATGATAAATAAAATATAAAGTTATATATAACAGAATAATATTAGTAGAAAATATATTAATATGATAATATAATTGTTATATGTAACATTAATAAAATAATTTAATATATTATAATTATAAAATACATATTAATATTATAAAATTCGATTTGAAATACCAGTGTATCGCTCAGGCCAATGATCTAGTAATTTTCAATCATCATATTATGTAATATACAAACACAATATATACATATATTTGGAATGATTTAAGGCCTATTAATATTTTCATAATATTTGTTTTAAGGTGTTGCTTTTAAAAAGAAATAAAAGAGAAAATATTTTCTAACTTTATAGGAAGTAATTTAAAATCATCAATTATGTGAACAAACGTGAGTTATAACATGTAGTACATTAATTACAATTAATTAAATTTAACGATTAAAATAGAAAATTAATAGAAGAAAATTATGCATCTTCGATATTTTTATCTTTTTATCACATTATTAATATTTATTATTATAATATAGTGTTATTTTTAATTGGTTGATAAAAAATATATGAACCAATTTATTTTAAGTTTTCTTTGGCACATAAGGTTTACGTCTTCTTTGCCCATACATTTCATATCGCTAAAAGGTAAAGTACATAAAATCTTCTATGTCTATATAAGAGTAAAAATTAGAAATAAATGGTATGATTAATAAAAAAAATATCATACAATATTTATGCAATAAGAATTATGAAGAAAAAAAATTAGATACAAATATAAAAGAAATAACAAATCAAATATAAATATATAATTGCAATTAATGGTAGTATATTTTTGGCAATCATTGTTTTAATTACTACTAATATATAATGTTTTGAAAAGACATTGATATAAAAAAAGTAGTAATTTTTTTAATACACTTATATAAAATATTATACTAATTTATACTAATTTTATAAATAAAAACTAATTTTACAATAAAACTAATAACTTTTTTTTATTTAAAATCTAAACTCTTCAAACTAATCTCAAATAGAGACATTAAAGAGATATTACTTTTCATTAAATTAATACTGTAACTTTTTATATTGTTGAAGGATATATTTTCAATCAATTAAAAGGATATATTGTTGAAGTAATTGATTCAACTAATGACATGAATATTTTTTTGTTTTTGTTTTTTCACAGTATGAGTAAAATATTTTCACCCATAATACTCAGCTCTAATTATAATTAGAGAAGTTAAATAATTATTATTCAAGTTAAATTAAAATAATAAAATAATTTCTAATATTAAATATAATTATTATAATTAGTTTTTATTGTATTGTAATTAATCCATTATAGTTAGAGAAGTTGAATAAATATTTTGTGTAATGTTTTATCCAATTTTCTCCTCTTTTTTTAAATACTACTCACAATTTGTTAATAGTTGCGGATAAAGAGTTTTGTTAATAGTTGTGGATAAAGAGCACTAAACCTGTTTAATTTGCGGATTTATGCGTAACAATTAAACAAAGCGCGTAGATTAGCCAGCATACTCAACTCTAAATATATTTAGAGAAGTTAGATAATTATGTTTCAAGTTAAAATAAAATAAAATAATATGTGCTAAAATAAAGTCCATAAATTATAACGTGGATTTATTTAAATTTATCACCAATATATTTAAAGAATTCTGTAACACCCCATACATAATTGACTAGTATATTATGCATGAAACGTTAAAATTGATATTGAGTACATACAAAATCTATAGTTATAGAAAGATCCATATAAAATACAACATGAAATTCTACTAAGAAGCATAATACATGAGTCTTCAATGGATCTCGCACAGCGGAATTTCAAAACCAACGAGGTCTTCGAGCCAACACCACTTCTAAGTCTTCAGTCCAAACCTGTTACTGACCAAACACTACTAAACTGCACCTGAAAAAAATATAAGTTGATTGGGGTGAGATTACTAAATCTCAGTGAGTCCTCCTATCCAATGGGTCCACTCGGATCTACAGGGTACATGCATAAAAACCGAATCCACCATTGATTCGGGGTTGTCCTCACATCCGGTACAAATACGGAGCAAACACATGATTCGTCCACCACAGGAGTCATCATATCACAAGTACACAGATAGTACTCAAACATGTATGCAGACCCATACCCATGTACGGGGAATCCAGAAGTGGTAACAACCAAACTACCAAGGCTGCACACTCACCCTCGGTGGGTTCACCCATGCCTATTTGCCAAGAGACTTGCACAAGCACCCTGCAAGAGTGATTAAATGGATTCTCACAGGCCTACATGGCTGCGAGATGACCTTGCCGAAGAGGCGACACCGTCCCATTAACCATCTGTACGCACGTGGTGTTAACGGCAAGTGCAACACGCCGTCTCGATGCATGAGCCCATCCGGGTAGGAACTTAATGATATAGCCTACTTGGCATCACTAGAGATGGTTTACCTGTTATGCGTAGGCTTACCTAGCCGCATAACGCCATCATACCGAGCACGCAAGTGTGTTAACGACAAGTGAGTAAAACCCCGTACGGAAACTCACGAGCACACTGCAACGGTAGTTCAGGTGTGTTAATCATACTAAGAATGCCAACGTGTTAACTGCAAGTGAGACACGCCTCATAGACTCTCACGAGCACATCGCAATGGTAATTGGAAACTAGTCCATATACAATGGTACCTTACCACCTAGTAGTGGCCCACTTCGATTCTAGCATACCACATGCATAACAAGCGTCAATCACACAATACAATCAATTCCGCTCGTTTAACCAAAACGACGGTGTCCACAGGTTCCATGTATCATACATAATGGCATAACATTTTCAAACATGGATATACTATTCATAGCAGCAATAGGCATTCTATTCAATGCATGACATAATAATTATTAATCAATTGGTAAAGACATAAGTTCCCATACTAATTCATTAATTCACTAAGTGGGGATCCACTATTATTAAATCAAACATTCTGGTTTGGGGACCAATTTTATTAGAAAGTACACATCGCTAGCTTTCCAACGATATAAAGTTTGCGCAATTCCGATACCCGAGCCGAAAGTTACGAATTTCCGAAGTTTGGTGATTTTTTCCTCTGCGCCCAGGGTAACCGGTTACCCAGAAGCCAGTAACCGGTTACTGGCATGAAAAATGCCCAGAAACACAAATTTACACAGAGTAACCGGTTACCCAAATGCCAGTAACCGATTACCCTGATGCAGAATCAATTTTCTGCATTTTTAAGGGTTCTAAACCAGTTCCAACTCTAATCCAAACACTTCTAACATCCCAATATCATTCCAAAAGAGTGCATTATCAATTATTAGTAGAATTAACATGGAACACAAGCATACTATCAACATGCAATATAGTTTTATCATCAAAGAACATATATCATGCATCAAGTGTATCTCACCATAGCCCCGTAACATGCAATTTCCCAATTTCTACCCAAGTTTCTATCTAAGGACTCACCTTGCTAAAAAGGAGGTTGAGAGGATGATCATGTAGACATTGAACTTCCTCCTTGATCAACTCTTCACCTCTAACATGATCAAATCCGTAACCACTCTCTTCATACTTTCAGCATGACTGACACAACTTCAAGCTCAGTTTTCTCCTTCAAAACAGAAGCTATGAACGCGAACCATATATACAAATCGAAGAGAATTTCGTTAGCTTTCCAATGAGACCAGAATCGTTACAAACGGAGTTACGAGCAGAGAGATATTACCGTTTTAGTGGAGGCTGTACCCAAGGTGCGAAAATGGAACTTGAAGATGATATCCATGAGCTTCTTCTCTTCTCTTTTGTTCTTAAGCTATTCCTTTTTTCTTCCTCTCATAAATTATAATTTTATGAAGCACTATCAATCCAAACAAGCCTTAAGTTCACATGCATAAGGTTAATTGTCTCAATTGCCCTCCAACTAAGTGGTAATTGCCATTATGCCATTTAGTTGGTTTCTAACTAATCCACTTATTCTCTTAATAATCCTTCTTAGATTAATATAGAATAAGTCAATTGTGCATTCCAAATACCAATTAAAGGATAATCATCGGTGTCAAAGAATCGGGATATTACATTCTCCCCCCCTTAAATTGAATTCGTCCTCGAATTCCTTCCGTTCCCCACGAAAACCAACCCTTCGTATCTCTCCAATCAGGGAAAGATTGTTACTTACATTCGTCCTTAGATAATTTCACTACTCTGTCTGAGGATCATTCCATACGAAGAAACACAATCTGCCAAAAATACTTGCGTCCCACTATACATGATTAGAAACCTTAACCGTCAAGCAACACATCTATTCAGGTACTTCGTCTTGACATACCTGGGAAAATATCCTTCCAGGGTCCTAGACCTTTATTGATCCACACTGAACATCCAAAACTTCAGAAACCTCAGCAATCCACTCATGTTGGATATCCGCTGTTCAAACTCTCTTGTGTTCACCCTTGTCCAACACACTTACTAATTTGCTTAGGCTCCTTAGATTACTTCCCAATCAAGCATTCTTGCCACAATATTTCGTTCTATGACGACACTTCAAATTATTCTCCACCAAAGTCCATACAATGACGTTAGGCGTTAGCCAAATGTCTTGGTCTTAACTTCTGGTTTCCAAAGTCTTAGGATGATTATCCCAAGTTTACCTTTACTTATACAACTAAATCTTTTTACTTAAACCCTTACTCCAGTTTAGACATAACAACTGTCACCGTAAACTGCGAAGGTGTAATCATCTTGCAACTATAACCTTGACATTCGACAACTTCGCACAGGATTCTACTGATAAGACGCGAAATTGAACCACTGACCTGTAAACATTGTCCAAGTCTTCGTGCACAATCGTAGTACACAAGACATAACCACAACGAACTTGCGCCAACTGAATGTCCTCTCTAGCCTTCAGCATTTTGGCAGTCACAATATTATGTCCAACCCTTACGACTTACAAGCTAAATTGATGACTTACAACATCGGACCGCATGCCGTCCACAAAATGTATTCCCAAGCTGGCCCATTGACAACACCTCATGAGTTTATGGTGGATCCTCGCGAGACTGGAATGAACGAAACGCTGCTTTGACAATTTCCCTCAGGAAAATATTTTCATCCCAACATAAGATCCTGCGAATAGTCCGTTCATTCCTACCTCAGACTTATCTGATTCTTCCTTGATCCGTTGCGCTACTCTGATTCCAACAAGTCACACACCTTGAAATCCTCTGAGTCACGTTATATCCATAATTCACTTAGTTTCCATTAATACACAATAATTCCTTATCTACAGCTGTCCAATTACAACACGTGTTAGGACTCCATATACATCCATCATCGACTACTACTATTTGAAGTTGCGTACTCTCCAGAATCAAGTTTCTACTTACTCTGTCATTCCACATTAGTTCATCTACCACAACTTAAGCACACGTTTCGATCTCAGGGCATTGAAACCCAAATACTCACTGACTTAGAGGTTCTTCCCTGTCACTGATTTCCACAGCGTACAACTGCTATGTTTTTCATTCCAACAAATCTTTTTTGCTCAACCGGTATGTCGAACCCTTCATGACGTACTGCAACTCATGATAACTCTAGCAGTTTTACACAACTCCTACCCAACCATACACCTTCATTCTCTTAATGTAGTATCACCTCTGCTAACTCGTGCGACGTACTGATATAACAATCCTCCCATAGCCACACTCTATTCACAGAGTCATCTAATGTCTGTTCCACCTCTGAACTAAATTGACTTCCTCGGCAGCTGCATCTTTCATTGTGGTGCTTCTAATAGTCAGAGTGTAGCCACAATGCAAGAAATTGCACTTTGCACTTGAAACATCTCTCTTATAGACTCCTTAGTAGTTCTCAAACCAAAATGTCTATGCCTTACCAAGATTGTCATCCCTTCGCTCAAAACATCAACGTACACTCTTCCAAGAATGTCACACCTCAAGCTACTCCAAGGCACAATCTGACACTAACTCACGTGATCCCGATCTCCAAGAGTCTCCATAAGTGTAGTATCGGATCTTGATCCATCTCACCATCGCCTGTCTAGCTATTCCTCTACTATCGAGCGCGACATATGGATCCTTATCCCACATACCTTATGAGAGTCTAGATATGCGTCTCACGAGTGTCAAATTAGAATTGTACCTTGAGCTCCAGGTCACCTTGGCCCCCACACTTGTCGGAAAAGGATGACCCATGCATCTTGGGCACGATAGTGATACTGTGGCATTATACCCATTTGGTAGTACTAACATGGTGGTCCAACTCCGAGGCCATGTATCCAGGTAATCTACCTCCGTGGGGTATAACGATCTCCACGCGTATCCTAAAGTCACAACCGACAAGCGTCTGAACAGACCTCCAATAGGTCCATCGTTCCTCAAGTCCTTCGAATCAAACTGCTTAGGATGCTAAAACCTGAGAGTGCTACACACCAAGGTTTACTTACTCGGAAAACTAAAACGGCAAGCACGAAGATATGAAGTTCAACTTCGGATCACCATGCAGTGCGCGTACCCACTCGTCCCACGCATGCATGAGATTCCAAGGATAAATCAGTTCAGATAGGAGTACCGTGGTTCCTAACAACCGACGCAACTGCGATCATCCTGCTGACGTTCCAAATGGGTGTTAGTTCTTGTTTGCCTGAATGCCCAACGCCAAGCGTAGTTCTATGGCTTCACTCGGGGTCAGACGAACAACAACTAACAAGAACTTAGGTTACTGCATTTCACGCTTCTACATCATTTCATATTCCATCTAGCGTAGTTCTAGATCTTAAATATAAAATGATAAGAACAAAAATACACATCCTCTTCTATCGACCGGGTATTCAAGTCTCACCCAATCGTAAGCTACCGCACTCGTACATTCCACCAACCCTTACTAGGTAACTACTCTCGCTTAAGGTACTTCGAGTTGAATCAGGATCTAATACTTCACCCATCCAATTACTGTCCGTACCAGCGTAATCAGAAAGGTCTAACTCTTCTATCCGCATTTCCTAGGGTCATTCTGTCCTATCAGCTCACCCGTCACACTTAACACCGGCAGCATCATCAGTACTGAATCCTACTAATTCCTGGATCAACACCTTCGAAGAATCTCACTTACAAGGCTCCTACTCAATCTTGTTTAGATTTCCCTGGCTATTACCAAGACTTGGAGAAAGTTTCACTCCGTCCAATCAAAATCTTGGGGGTTCTAGTTGTCTCGATCCACACCTTGGTAGTTCGGGTATTACTCCTTTGCGTCAAACGCTCCTCTTAATTCTAACAACTCCAATATTATCCACTTACAACGTCCAAACAATCCATTACTCATCCCACTCCAACTACTTGGGTTCACAAAACTTACAGGTTTACGAGTCCTCGTGGCGGCTCTGCCGTAATTCTACTGTCTCACACTCAGTTGATGAGTTGATCAAGTTCAACAACTGAATGAGATATTAGTAAAATCAGGCTAGCAACGCACACATGTGAGGAGAAAGGAATTGCTAGTGATGTCTCATGGCTCGGCCGAGAATCGACCTGCTCTGATACCAACTGTAACACCCCATACATAACTGACTAGTATATTATGCATGAAACGTTAAAATTGATATTGAGTACATACAAAAGCTATAGTTATAGAAAGATCCATATAAAATACAACATGAAATTCTACTAAGAAGCATAATACATGAGTCTTCAATGGATCTCGCACAACGGAATTTCAAAACCAACGAGGTCTTCGAGCCAACACCACTTCTAAGTCTTCAGTCCAAACCTGTTACTGACCAAACGCTACTAAACTGCACCTGAAAAAAATATAAGTTGATTGGGGTGAGATTACTAAATCTCAGTGAGTCCTCCTATCCGATTGGTCCACTCGAATCTACAGGGTACATGCATCAAAACCGAATCCACCATTGATTCGGGGTTGTCCTCACATCCGGTACAAATACGGAGCAAACACATGATTCGTCCACCATAGGAGTCATCATATCACAAGTACACAAATAGTACTCAAACATGTATGCAGACCCATACCCATGTACGGGGAATCCAGAAGTGGTAACAACCAAACTACCAAGGCTGCACACACACCCTCGGTGGGTTCACCCATGCCTATTTGCCAAGAGACTTGCACAAGCACCCTGCAAGAGTGATTAAATGGGTTCGCACAGGCCTACATGGCTGCGAGATGACCTTGGCGAAGAGGCGAAACCGTCCCATTAACCATCTGTACGCACGTGGTGTTAACGGCAAGTGCAACACGCCGTCTCGATGCATGAGCCCATCCGGGTAGGAACCTAATGATATAGCCTACTTGGCATCACTAGAGATGGTTTACCTGTTATGCGTAGGCTTACCTAGCCGCATAACGCCATCATACCGAGCACGCAAGTGTGTTAACGGCAAGTGAGTAAAACCCCGTACGGAAACTCACGAGCACACTGCAACGGTAGTTCAGGTGTGTTAATCATACTAAGAACGCCAATGTGTTAACTGCAAGTGAGACACGCCTCATAGACTCTCACGAGCACATCGCAATGGTAATTGGAAACTAGTCCATATACAATGGTGCCTTACCACCTAGTAGTGGCCCACTTCGATTCTAGCATACCACACGCATAACAAGCGTCAATCACACAATACAATCAATTCCGTTCGTTTAACCAAAACGACGGTGTCCACAGGTTCCATGTATCATACATAATGGCATAACATTTTCAAACATGGATATACTATTCATAGCAGCAATAGGCATTCTATTCAATGCATGACATAATAATTATTAATCAATTGGTAAAGACATAAGTTCCCATACTAATTCATTAATTCACTAAGTGGGGATCCACTATTATTAAATCAAACATTCTGGTTTGGGGACCAATTTTATTAGAAAGTACACATCGCTAGCTTTCCAACGATATAAAGTTTGCGCAATTCCGATACCCGAGCCGAAAGTTACGAATTTCCGAAGTTTGGTGATTTTTTCCTCTGCGCCCAGGGTAACCGGTTACCCAGAAGCCAGTAACCGGTTACTGGCATGAAAAATGCCCAGAAACACAAATTTACACAGAGTAACCGGTTACCCAAATGCCAGTAACCGATTACCCTGAAGCAGAATCAATTTTCTGCATTTTTAAGGGTTCTAAACCAGTTCCAACTCTAATCCAAACACTTCTAACATCCCAATATCATTCCAAAAGAGTGCATTATCAATTATTAGTAGAATTAACATGGAACACAAGCATACTATCAACATGCAATATAGTTTTATCATCAAAGAACATATATCATGCATCAAGTGTATCTCACCATAGCCCCGTAACATGCAATTTCCCAATTTCTACCCAAGTTTCTATCTAAGGACTCACCTTGCTAAAAAGGAGGTTGAGAGGATGATCATGTAGACATTGAACTTCCTCCTTGATCAACTCTTCACCTCTAACATGACCAAATCCGTAACCACTCTCTTCATACTTTCAGCATGACTGACACAACTTCAAGCTCAGTTTTCTCCTTCAAAACAGAAGCTATGAACGCGAACCATATATACAAATCGAAGAGAATTTCGTTAGCTTTCCAATGAGACCAGAATCGTTACAAACGGAGTTACGAGCAGAGAGATATTACCGTTTTAGTGGAGGCTGTACCCAAGGTGCGAAAATGGAACTTGAAGATGATATCCATGAGCTTCTTCTCTTCTCTTTTGTTCTTAAGCTATTCCTCTTTTCTTCCTCTCATAAATTCTAATTTTATGAAGCACTATCAATCCAAACAAGCCTTAAGTTCACATGCATAAGGTTAATTGTCTCAATTGCCCTCCAACTAAGTGGTAATTGCCATTATGCCATTTAGTTGGTTTCTAACTAATCCACTTATTCTCTTAATAATCCTTCTTAGATTAATATAGAATAAGTCAATTGTGCATTCCAAATACCAATTAAAGGATAATCATCGGTGTCAAAGAATCGGGATATTACATTCTCCCCCCCTTAAATTGAATTCGTCCTCGAATTCCTTCCGTTCCCCACGAAAACCAACCCTTCGTATCTCTCCAATCAGGGAAAGATTGTTACTTACATTCGTCCTTAGATAATTTCACTACTCTGTCTGAGGATCATTCCATACGAAGAAACACAATCTGCCAAAAATACTTGCGTCCCACTATACATGATTAGAAACCTTAACCGTCAAGCAACACATCTATTCAGGTACTTCGTCTTGACATACCTGGGAAAATATCCTTCCAGGGTCCTAGACCTTTATTGATCCACACTGAACATCCAAAACTTCAGAAACCTCAGCAATCCACTCATGTTGGATATCCGCTGTTCAAACTCTCTTGTGTTCACCCTTGTCCAACACACTTACTAATTTGCTTAGGCTCCTTAGATTACTTCCCAATCAAGCATTCTTGCCACAATATTTCGTTCTATGACGACACTTCAAATTATTCTCCACCAAAGTCCATACAATGACGTTAGGCGTTAGCCAAATGTCTTGGTCTTAACTTCTGGTTTCCAAAGTCTTAGGATGATTATCCCAAGTTTACCTTTACTTATACAACTGAATCTTTTTACTTAAACCCTTACTCCAGTTTAGACATAACAACTGTCACCGTAAACTGCGAAGGTGTAATCATCTTGCAACTATAACCTTGACATTCGACAACTTCGCACAGGATTCTACTGATAAGACGCGAAATTGAACCACTGACCTGTAAACATTGTCCAAGTCTTCGTGCACAATCGTAGTACACAAGACATAACCACAACGAACTTGCGCCAACTGAATGTCCTCTCTAGCCTTCAGCATTTTGGCAGTCACAATATTATGTCCAACCCTTACGACTTACAAGCTAAATTGATGACTTACAACATCGGACCGCATGCCGTCCACAAAATGTATTCCCAAGCTGGCCCATTGACAACACCTCATGAGTTTATGGTGGATCCTCGCGAGACTGGAATGAACGAAACGCTGCTTTGACAATTTCCCTCAGGAAAATATTTTCATCCCAACATAAGATCCTGCGAATAGTCCGTTCATTCCTACCTCAGACTTATCTGATTCTTCCTTGATCCGTTGCGCTACTCTGATTCCAACAAGTCACACACCTTGAAATCCTCTGAGTCACGTTATATCCATAATTCACTTAGTTTCCATTAATACACAATAATTCCTTATCTACAGCTGTCCAATTACAACACGTGTTAGGACTCCATATACATCCATCATCGACTACTACTATTTGAAGTTGCGTACTCTCCAGAATCAAGTTTCTACTTACTCTGTCATTCCACATTAGTTCATCTACCACAACTTAAGCACACGTTTCGATCTCAGGGCATTGAAACCCAAATACTCACTGACTTAGAGGTTCTTCCCTGTCACTGATTTCCACAGCGTACAACTGCTATGTTTTTCATTCCAACAAATCTTTTTTGCTCAACCGGTATGTCGAACCCTTCATGACGTACTGCAACTCATGATAACTCTAGCAGTTTTACACAACTCCTACCCAACCATACACCTTCATTCTCTTAATGTAGTATCACCTCTGCTAACTCGTGCGACGTACTGATATAACAATCCTCCCATAGCCACACTCTATTCACAGAGTCATCTAATGTCTGTTCCACCTCTGAACTAAATTGACTTCCTCGGCAGCTGCATCTTTCATTGTGGTGCTTCTAATAGTCAGAGTGTAGCCACAATGCAAGAAATTGCACTTTGCACTTGAAACATCTCTCTTATAGACTCCTTAGTAGTTCTCAAACCAAAATGTCTATGCCTTACCAAGATTGTCATCCCTTCGCTCAAAACATCAACGTACACTCTTCCAAGAATGTCACACCTCAAGCTACTCCAAGGCACAATCTGACACTAACTCACGTGATCCCGATCTCCAAGAGTCTCCATAAGTGTAGTATCGGATCTTGATCCATCTCACCATCGCCTGTCTAGCTATTCCTCTACTATCGAGCGCGACATATGGATCCTTATCCCACATACCTTATGAGAGTCTAGATATGCGTCTCACGAGTGTCAAATTAGAATTGTACCTTGAGCTCCAGGTCACCTTGGCCCCCACACTTGTCGGAAAAGGATGACCCATGCATCTTGGGCACGATAGTGATACTGTGGCATTATACCCATTTGGTAGTACTAACATGGTGGTCCAACTCCGAGGCCATGTATCCAGGTAATCTACCTCCGTGGGGTATAACGATCTCCACGCGTATCCTAAAGTCACAACCGACAAGCGTCTGAACAGACCTCCAATAGGTCCATCGTTCCTCAAGTCCTTCGAATCAAACTGCTCAGGATGCTAAAACCTGAGAGTGCTACACACCAAGGTTTACTTACTCGGAAAACTAAAACGGCAAGCACGAAGATATGAAGTTCAACTTCGGATCACCATGCAGTGCGCGTACCCACTCGTCCCACGCATGCATGAGATTCCAAGGATAAATCAGTTCAGATAGGAGTACCGTGGTTCCTAACAACCGACGCAACTGCGATCATCCTGCTGACGTTCCAGATGGGTGTTAGTTCTTGTTTGCCTGAATGCCCAACGCCAAGCGTAGTTCTATGGCTTCACTCGGGGTCAGACGAACAACAACTAACAAGAACTTAGGTTACTGCATTTCACGCTTCTACATCATTTCATATTCCATCTAGCGTAGTTCTAGATCTTAAATATAAAATGATAAGAACAAAAATACACATCCTCTTCTATCGACCGGGTATTCAAGTCTCACCCAATCGTAAGCTACCGCACTCGTACATTCCACCAACCCTTACTAGGTAACTACTCTCGCTTAAGGTACTTCGAGTTGAATCAGGATCTAATACTTCACCCATCCAATTACTGTCCGTACCAGCGTAATCAGAAAGGTCTAACTCTTCTATCCGCATTTCCTAGGGTCATTCTGTCCTATCAGCTCACCCGTCACACTTAACACCGGCAGCATCATCAGTACTGAATCCTACTAATTCCTGGATCAACACCTTCGAAGAATCTCACTTACAAGGCTCCTACTCAATCTTGTTTAGATTTCCCTGGCTATTACCAAGACTTGGAGAAAGTTTCACTCCGTCCAATCAAAATCTTGGGGGTTCTAGTTGTCTCGATCCACACCTTGGTAGTTCGGGTATTACTCCTTTGCGTCAAACGCTCCTCTTAATTCTAACAACTCCAATATTATCCACTTACAACGTCCAAACAATCCATTACTCATCCCACTCCAACTACTTGGGTTCACAAAACTTACAGGTTTACGAGTCCTCGTGGCGGCTCTGCCGTAATTCTACTGTCTCACACTCAGTTGATGAGTTGATCAAGTTCAACAACTGAATGAGATATTAGTAAAATCAGGCTAGCAACGCACACATGTGAGGAGAAAGGAATTGCTAGTGATGTCTCATGGCTCGGCCGAGAATCGACCTGCTCTGATACCAACTGTAACACCCCATACATAACTGACTAGTATATTATGCATGAAACGTTAAAATTGATATTGAGTACATACAAAAGCTATAGTTATAGAAAGATCCATATAAAATACAACATGAAATTCTACTAAGAAGCATAATACATGAGTCTTCAATGGATCTCGCACAACGGAATTTCAAAACCAACGAGGTCTTCGAGCCAACACCACTTCTAAGTCTTCAGTCCAAACCTGTTACTGACCAAACGCTACTAAACTGCACCTGAAAAAAATATAAGTTGATTGGGGTGAGATTACTAAATCTCAGTGAGTCCTCCTATCCGATTGGTCCACTCGAATCTACAGGGTACATGCATCAAAACCGAATCCACCATTGATTCGGGGTTGTCCTCACATCCGGTACAAATACGGAGCAAACACATGATTCGTCCACCATAGGAGTCATCATATCACAAGTACACAAATAGTACTCAAACATGTATGCAGACCCATACCCATGTACGGGGAATCCAGAAGTGGTAACAACCAAACTACCAAGGCTGCACACACACCCTCGGTGGGTTCACCCATGCCTATTTGCCAAGAGACTTGCACAAGCACCCTGCAAGAGTGATTAAATGGGTTCGCACAGGCCTACATGGCTGCGAGATGACCTTGGCGAAGAGGCGAAACCGTCCCATTAACCATCTGTACGCACGTGGTGTTAACGGCAAGTGCAACACGCCGTCTCGATGCATGAGCCCATCCGGGTAGGAACCTAATGATATAGCCTACTTGGCATCACTAGAGATGGTTTACCTGTTATGCGTAGGCTTACCTAGCCGCATAACGCCATCATACCGAGCACGCAAGTGTGTTAACGGCAAGTGAGTAAAACCCCGTACGGAAACTCACGAGCACACTGCAACGGTAGTTCAGGTGTGTTAATCATACTAAGAACGCCAATGTGTTAACTGCAAGTGAGACACGCCTCATAGACTCTCACGAGCACATCACAATGGTAATTGGAAACTAGTCCATATACAATGGTGCCTTACCACCTAGTAGTGGCCCACTTCGATTCTAGCATACCACACGCATAACAAGCGTCAATCACACAATACAATCAATTCCGTTCGTTTAACCAAAACGACGGTGTCCACAGGTTCCATGTATCATACATAATGGCATAACATTTTCAAACATGGATATACTATTCATAGCAGCAATAGGCATTCTATTCAATGCATGACATAATAATTATTAATCAATTGGTAAAGACATAAGTTCCCATACTAATTCATTAATTCACTAAGTGGGGATCCACTATTATTAAATCAAACATTCTGGTTTGGGGACCAATTTTATTAGAAAGTACACATCGCTAGCTTTCCAACGATATAAAGTTTGCGCAATTCCGATACCCGAGCCGAAAGTTACGAATTTCCGAAGTTTGGTGATTTTTTCCTCTGCGCCCAGGGTAACCGGTTACCCAGAAGCCAGTAACCGGTTACTGGCATGAAAAATGCCCAGAAACACAAATTTACACAGAGTAACCGGTTACCCAAATGCCAGTAACCGATTACCCTGAAGCAGAATCAATTTTCTGCATTTTTAAGGGTTCTAAACCAGTTCCAACTCTAATCCAAACACTTCTAACATCCCAATATCATTCCAAAAGAGTGCATTATCAATTATTAGTAGAATTAACATGGAACACAAGCATACTATCAACATGCAATATAGTTTTATCATCAAAGAACATATATCATGCATCAAGTGTATCTCACCATAGCCCCGTAACATGCAATTTCCCAATTTCTACCCAAGTTTCTATCTAAGGACTCACCTTGCTAAAAAGGAGGTTGAGAGGATGATCATGTAGACATTGAACTTCCTCCTTGATCAACTCTTCACCTCTAACATGACCAAATCCGTAACCACTCTCTTCATACTTTCAGCATGACTGACACAACTTCAAGCTCAGTTTTCTCCTTCAAAACAGAAGCTATGAACGCGAACCATATATACAAATCGAAGAGAATTTCGTTAGCTTTCCAATGAGACCAGAATCGTTACAAACGGAGTTACGAGCAGAGAGATATTACCGTTTTAGTGGAGGCTGTACCCAAGGTGCGAAAATGGAACTTGAAGATGATATCCATGAGCTTCTTCTCTTCTCTTTTGTTCTTAAGCTATTCCTCTTTTCTTCCTCTCATAAATTCTAATTTTATGAAGCACTATCAATCCAAACAAGCCTTAAGTTCACATGCATAAGGTTAATTGTCTCAATTGCCCTCCAACTAAGTGGTAATTGCCATTATGCCATTTAGTTGGTTTCTAACTAATCCACTTATTCTCTTAATAATCCTTCTTAGATTAATATAGAATAAGTCAATTGTGCATTCCAAATACCAATTAAAGGATAATCATCGGTGTCAAAGAATCGGGATATTACATTCTCCCCCCCTTAAATTGAATTCGTCCTCGAATTCCTTCCGTTTCCCACGAAAACCAACCCTTCGTATCTCTCCAATCAGGGAAAGATTGTTACTTACATTCGTCCTTAGATAATTTCACTACTCTGTCTGAGGATCATTCCATACGAAGAAACACAATCTGCCAAAAATACTTGCGTCCCACTATACATGATTAGAAACCTTAACCGTCAAGCAACACATCTATTCAGGTACTTCGTCTTGACATACCTGGGAAAATATCCTTCCAGGGTCCTAGACCTTTATTGATCCACACTGAACATCCAAAACTTCAGAAACCTCAGCAATCCACTCATGTTGGATATCCGCTGTTCAAACTCTCTTGTGTTCACCCTTGTCCAACACACTTACTAATTTGCTTAGGCTCCTTAGATTACTTCCCAATCAAGCATTCTTGCCACAATATTTCGTTCTATGACGACACTTCAAATTATTCTCCACCAAAGTCCATACAATGACGTTAGGCGTTAGCCAAATGTCTTGGTCTTAACTTCTGGTTTCCAAAGTCTTAGGATGATTATCCCAAGTTTACCTTTACTTATACAACTGAATCTTTTTACTTAAACCCTTACTCCAGTTTAGACATAACAACTGTCACCGTAAACTGCGAAGGTGTAATCATCTTGCAACTATAACCTTGACATTCGACAACTTCGCACAGGATTCTACTGATAAGACGCGAAATTGAACCACTGACCTGTAAACATTGTCCAAGTCTTCGTGCACAATCGTAGTACACAAGACATAACCACAACGAACTTGCGCCAACTGAATGTCCTCTCTAGCCTTCAGCATTTTGGCAGTCACAATATTATGTCCAACCCTTACGACTTACAAGCTAAATTGATGACTTACAACATCGGACCGCATGCCGTCCACAAAATGTATTCCCAAGCTGGCCCATTGACAACACCTCATGAGTTTATGGTGGATCCTCGCGAGACTGGAATGAACGAAACGCTGCTTTGACAATTTCCCTCAGGAAAATATTTTCATCCCAACATAAGATCCTGCGAATAGTCCGTTCATTCCTACCTCAGACTTATCTGATTCTTCCTTGATCCGTTGCGCTACTCTGATTCCAACAAGTCACACACCTTGAAATCCTCTGAGTCACGTTATATCCATAATTCACTTAGTTTCCATTAATACACAATAATTCCTTATCTACAGCTGTCCAATTACAACACGTGTTAGGACTCCATATACATCCATCATCGACTACTACTATTTGAAGTTGCGTACTCTCCAGAATCAAGTTTCTACTTACTCTGTCATTCCACATTAGTTCATCTACCACAACTTAAGCACACGTTTCGATCTCAGGGCATTGAAACCTAAATACTCACTGACTTAGAGGTTCTTCCCTGTCACTGATTTCCACAGCGTACAACTGCTATGTTTTTCATTCCAACAAATCTTTTTTGCTCAACCGGTATGTCGAACCCTTCATGACGTACTGCAACTCATGATAACTCTAGCAGTTTTACACAACTCCTACCCAACCATACACCTTCATTCTCTTAATGTAGTATCACCTCTGCTAACTCGTGCGACGTACTGATATAACAATCCTCCCATAGCCACACTCTATTCACAGAGTCATCTAATGTCTGTTCCACCTCTGAACTAAATTGACTTCCTCGGCAGCTGCATCTTTCATTGTGGTGCTTCTAATAGTCAGAGTGTAGCCATAATGCAAGAAATTGCACTTTGCACTTGAAACATCTCTCTTATAGACTCCTTAGTAGTTCTCAAACCAAAATGTCTATGCCTTACCAAGATTGTCATCCCTTCGCTCAAAACATCAACGTACACTCTTCCAAGAATGTCACACCTCAAGCTACTCCAAGGCACAATCTGACACTAACTCACGTGATCCCGATCTCCAAGAGTCTCCATAAGTGTAGTATCGGATCTTGATCCATCTCACCATCGCCTGTCTAGCTATTCCTCTACTATCGAGCGCGACATATGGATCCTTATCCCACATACCTTATGAGAGTCTAGATATGCGTCTCACGAGTGTCAAATTAGAATTGTACCTTGAGCTCCAGGTCACCTTGGCCCCCACACTTGTCGGAAAAGGATGACCCATGCATCTTGGGTACGATAGTGATACTGTGGCATTATACCCATTTGGTAGTACTAACATGGTGGTCCAACTCCGAGGCCATGTATCCAGGTAATCTACCTCCGTGGGGTATAACGATCTTCACGCGTATCCTAAAGTCACAACCGACAAGCGTCTGAACAGACCTCCAATAGGTCCATCGTTCCTCAAGTCCTTCGAATCAAACTGCTCAGGATGCTAAAACCTGAGAGTGCTACACACCAAGGTTTACTTACTCGGAAAACTAAAATGGCAAGCACGAAGATATGAAGTTCAACTTCGGATCACCATGCAGTGCGCGTACCCACTCGTCCCACGCATGCATGAGATTCGAAGGATAAATCAGTTCAGATAGGAGTACCGTGGTTCCTAACAACCGACGCAACTGCGATCATCCTGCTGACGTTCCAGATGGGTGTTAGTTCTTGTTTGCCTGAATGCCCAACGCCAAGCGTAGTTCTATGGCTTCACTCGGGGTCAGACGAACAACAACTAATAAGAACTTAGGTTACTGCATTTCACGCTTCTACATCATTTCATATTCCATCTAGCGTAGTTCTAGATCTTAAATATAAAATGATAAGAACAAAAATACACATCCTCTTCTATCGACCGGGTATTCAAGTCTCACCCAATCGTAAGCTACCGCACTCGTACATTCCACCAACCCTTACTAGGTAACTACTCTCGCTTAAGGTACTTCGAGTTGAATCAGGATCTAATACTTCACCCATCCAATTACTGTCCGTACCAGCGTAATCAGAAAGGTCTAACTCTTCTATCCGCATTTCCTAGGGTCATTCTGTCCTATCAGCTCACCCGTCACACTTAACACCGGCAGCATCATCAGTACTGAATCCTACTAATTCCTGGATCAACACCTTCGAAGAATCTCACTTACAAGGCTCCTACTCAATCTTGTTTAGATTTCCCTGGCTATTACCAAGACTTGGAGAAAGTTTCACTCCGTCCAATCAAAATCTTGGGGGTTCTAGTTGTCTCGATCCACACCTTGGTAGTTCGGGTATTACTCCTTTGCGTCAAACGCTCCTCTTAATTCTAACAACTCCAATATTATCCACTTACAACGTCCAAACAATCCATTACTCATCCCACTCCAACTACTTGGGTTCACAAAACTTACAGGTTTACGAGTCCTCGTGGCGGCTCTGCCGTAATTCTACTGTCTCACACTCAGTTGATGAGTTGATCAAGTTCAACAACTGAATGAGATATTAGTAAAATCAGGCTAGCAACGCACACATGTGAGGAGAAAGGAATTGCTAGTGATGTCTCATGGCTCGGCCGAGAATCGACCTGCTCTGATACCAACTGTAACACCCCATACATAACTGACTAGTATATTATGCATGAAACGTTAAAATTGATATTGAGTACATACAAAAGCTATAGTTATAGAAAGATCCATATAAAATACAACATGAAATTCTACTAAGAAGCATAATACATGAGTCTTCAATGGATCTCGCACAACGGAATTTCAAAACCAACGAGGTCTTCGAGCCAACACCACTTCTAAGTCTTCATTCCAAACCTGTTACTGACCAAACGCTACTAAACTGCACCTGAAAAAAATATAAGTTGATTGGGGTGAGATTACTAAATCTCAGTGAGTCCTCCTATCCGATTGGTCCACTCGAATCTACAGGGTACATGCATCAAAACGGAATCCACCATTGATTCGGGGTTGTCCTCACATCCGGTACAAATACGGAGCAAACACATGATTCGTCCACCATAGGAGTCATCATATCACAAGTACACAAATAGTACTCAAACATGTATGCAGACCCATACCCATGTACGGGGAATCCAGAAGTGGTAACAACCAAACTACCAAGGCTGCACACACACCCTCGGTGGGTTCACCCATGCCTATTTGCCAAGAGACTTGCACAAGCACCCTGCAAGAGTGATTAAATGGGTTCGCACAGGCCTACATGGCTGCGAGATGACCTTGGCGAAGAGGCGATACCGTCCCATTAACCATCTGTACGCACGTGGTGTTAACGGCAAGTGCAACACGCCGTCTCGATGCATGAGCCCATCCGGGTAGGAACCTAATGATATAGCCTACTTGGCATCACTAGAGATGGTTTACCTGTTATGCGTAGGCTTACCTAGCCGCATAACACCATCATACCGAGCACGCAAGTGTGTTAACGGCAAGTGAGTAAAACCCCGTACGGAAACTCACGAGCACACTGCAACGGTAGTTCAGGTGTGTTAATCATACTAAGAACGCCAATGTGTTAACTGCAAGTGAGACACGCCTCATAGACTCTCACGAGCACATCGCAATGGTAATTGGAAACTAGTCCATATACAATGGTGCCTTACCACCTAGTAGTGGCCCACTTCGATTCTAGCATACCACACGCATAACAAGCGTCAATCACACAATACAATCAATTCCGTTCGTTTAACCAAAACGACGGTGTCCACAGGTTCCATGTATCATACATAATGGCATAACATTTTCAAACATGGATATACTATTCATAGCAGCAATAGGCATTCTATTCAATGCATGACATAATAATTATTAATCAATTGGTAAAGACATAAGTTCCCATACTAATTCATTAATTCACTAAGTGGGGATCCACTATTATTAAATCAAACATTCTGGTTTGGGGACCAATTTTATTAGAAAGTACACATCGCTAGCTTTCCAACGATATAAAGTTTGCGCAATTCCGATACCCGAGCCGAAAGTTACGAATTTCCGAAGTTTGGTGATTTTTTCCTCTGCGCCCAGGGTAACCGGTTACCCAGAAGCCAGTAACCGGTTACTGGCATGAAAAATGCCCAGAAACACAAATTTACACAGAGTAACCGGTTACCCAAATGCCAGTAACCGATTACCTTGAAGCAGAATCAATTTTCTGCATTTTTAAGGGTTCTAAACCAGTTCCAACTCTAATCCAAACACTTCTAACATCCCAATATCATTCCAAAAGAGTGCATTATCAATTATTAGTAGAATTAACATGGAACACAAGCATACTATCAACATGCAATATAGTTTTATCATCAAAGAACATATATCATGCATCAAGTGTATCTCACCATAGCCCCATAACATGCAATTTCCCAATTTCTACCCAAGTTTCTATCTAAGGACTCACCTTGCTAAAAAGGAGGTTGAGAGGATGGTCATGCAGACATTGAACTTCCTCCTTGATCAACTCTTCACCTCTAACATGACCAAATCCGTAACCACTCTCTTCACACTTTCAGCATGACTGACACAACTTCAAGCTCAGTTTTCTCCTTCAAAACAGAAGCTATGAACGCGAACCATATATAAAAATCGAAGAGAATTTCGTTAGCTTTCCAATGAGACCAGAATCGTTACAAACGGAGTTACGAGCAGAGAGATATTACCGTTTTAGTGGAGGCTGTACCCAAGGTGCGAAAGTGGAACTTGAAGATGATATCCATGAGCTTCTTCTCTTCTGTTTTGTTCTTAAGCTATTCCTCTTTTCTTCCTCTCATAAATTCTGATTTTATGAAGCACTATCAATCCAAACAAGCCTTAAGTTCACATGCATAAGGTTGATTGTCTCAATTGCCCTCCAACTAAGTGGTAATTGCCATTATGCCATTTAGTTGGTTTCTAACTAATCCACTTATTCTCTTAATAATCCTTCTTAGATTAATATAGAATAAGTCAATTGTGCATTCCAAATACCAATTAAAGGATAATCATCGGTGTCAAAGAATCGGGATATTACAAATTCATATCATTAGTAGTCAAGTAATATTTAAATAATAAAATAATTATAAAATTAATCTTTATTAGTTATGTATATTTATTTCTATTCATATTACAAATAAAATGTAATTGACATTAAAATATAATCATGATTTATTATAGCTCATTAAATATTTATATAAATTTTTAAAATTTATATTTAATTATTAATTAATAATTTTTTGCTACGTATTTGTTTCTATTCATATCACAAATCACAAATAAAATAACAATAAACTAAAAATAGTTATGCTAACTATCAAGAATAGTTATTTATCCAAGATTTCTAATATATAAAATCATTCAAATTTAAAATATTTCATATATAGATTTCTCCAAAATAGCATTTCATTATATATACTTATAATTTTTATTATAAGACATAAAATGTTATATTTGTATAATATATTCATGTAAATGTCATAAATATACATTCAATAGTATTTATTTTCATTATTTATATCACCTATTTATATCATAAATATACATTCAATCCTATTTATAGTGAAATCTCAATATATATAATAATCAATTTAGATCAAAATTGGGTCATCAAAGGATAAATAGAAACTAAAAATAAATTTATAATGATTGTTTATTAATCCTGGTAACAATTTCTATATTTGTAACTCAAAATCAACATCTGTGTGGATGTTTGTAGATGAAGTTTTGAATGTCTTGTTATCCTGGAAAAGAAAAATAGGAACAATAATTAGAACAAAGACATTCCATGTATAAAGGAGTGGTTTAAAGAATTAAAATAAAGCACAATTAACATAAAATCAAATAGTATCCAGGCTAATAATGATTAATCATTTCACAGGTGATAAAATGTTATTATAATTACTCTTTTGGTATGTAACTAAATCTAAATGACATTTCAATGGCAGGTGTTTCATTGTGGATCAGAATTCTCCCGTGTTTCATTGTGTTCAAAGCTGCCCAAATAACAGTGAGGCCAATATACATACACAATAATAGCCAAAGTGCTATAACACTTCTATAGTTGCAACAACAGATTGTACCAAATCATATATCACGAAACAATAGCAGTCTGTTAAAATTCCACTATATTGAAGTCGCTAGCCGATAAAACCGCGTCAAACATAAACTAAACAACCTAACATCTCAAAACATAAAAATGACTCTTAATATAAAATATTGCACCTGTTAATAAAAATGGTTACTCGATTAAGTAAAACGAAATAAATACGAATAACAGAAGAAAAACATATATACCCAATTCGGTAAGAACACAGTCCCTTCGTCGAGAGCCTGAACTTCATCTTCCAGCTTGGATACCAACTTTTCTGTGTCATCCTATATATAGCTCAACAAAATTTATTCAATCAGTACACCATAATCGTAACAAAAGGATCAAGATTTACAATATGGAGTAGAAGGGGATGGATTAAGAAACTATCTTAAAACTATTAGTAGCAGTGTAAAAAAAATGGGCAACATAAAATGTAAGCATTATTAACGATACCTGTTAATGCCTCTGTATCAATAGCAGTGCCCGCTCCACAACAACTTGTCTTATACCGGATGAAATAAAATTTCAGCAGCACACTTTTTCTGCAGTTGATGCTCCATATCTTCCATTTGAAATAAAAAAGTTGACAAATTACAAAGGAAAAGCTAAGAAAAATCAAAATAAAAAAACAAAAACAAACAAACGAAGAGATTGAATTGTCATACCATCCTTGCAACAAATGGCAACGGCAACTTTGCTGGCGTCTATCACCATTCTGCACAAGCCGGGACAGTTCATCCACTTCTGCAACAATCACAGACAATGGCTGGAAGTTGATATGGTAGGTCCCGGTGGAAATGTTTATCAACAACAACCTTAGCATGCACATATAAATTGGCCGAGTAACTAATGAAAGTAAATCTAAGGTCTTCACTCTCAAACTTATTCATAAGTTTGAAAAACTCTATATAAAATTCAATTAGAATAAATTTACTATGATTATTGAAACACTTGAACAGAAAATGGAGTAAACAAACAATGTACTATAATTATTGAAACACTTGAACACAAAATGGAATATTAAAAAAAATCTGATCAAAGGGCAGTCATTACCTTTAATTTCTTATTATGAATTCAGTAGCATTGGCCTCCTCTAATGTTGTAGCAGTAGCTGCAGAAGCAACAACTTTTCTTTAATCATTTAACCTTTAAATCAATGAGTGGATTCACAATAAAAAATTAAACAAATAATCCTGTAACTGTTTTTCATTTTTAATATAAAACAATAAGAAAATTTCATGAACACAAACAATATAAAACTCAATTATACGAAATCGCACTGACAATTCCATCATCAACATGTGACTGCGTGAACCACTTATATCTTGGCTTCGTGAATGCGTATAGAATCGTCAAAACCTGCTGCAACCTTCATGGTAAGCCTGAATTTATGGCTCCATATCCAGCTTGAATGGTCGATAAATGTTAGTTCCTCCAATGTTCCAACACCTTCCTTCAGAGTCACTTGCAGGTCCCCAATTCCTGATAACAGAACCATCAACGCAACCATAAATAAGCACATTTGAACAACAACAAAAATGGTAAAACCATAAACAATAATCCAACGCACGCCTGCACTATATTACCAACCCATGAATAATAACAAAATTGAATGAATAATATGTGAAGAATGAAATTCTGTACCAAGATGCTAAAATTACCTTATGAGAAGAAGTAGTTGAATTACTCTCTTCTTTTGCGTCGCAGCATGGTGCATCATCTTTCTTATCGGCAGAAATCTGAAAGATACAGAAATAGATTTATGAGAAGAAGATAATAATAACCAAGAACCAAATTGTTATTGGTATAAACAAAAATGACACAACTAATTACCTCGCGAGCAACTGCCGTACACTTTTCCTCCTTGGCGATATCATCTTTGTTTATGTTGCTGGTTATGCTTACGTGTTGTGTATTTGATTCGACAGCCCCATCTTCAACATTTGCCGACATCTATAAAACAAACAAAGATAATAAATAAAATAATAAAACTGAATTTTAAATACATATCAAAAAACTAAAGTACCAGTCAGTACCTTTGGCATATTGTCAGCTTCACTAAAATCACATCAGGTACCTACAGTTTTGCATGAATGCTGCAACAAAGTGAAAAGTAAACCGCATCATCCAGTAAGTGTTGAATCCGTTTACGTAATCTGCAAGATACATACCTTTTTGCAGAATGAATGTTTATATCCTTGTTTCCGAGGCTGGATGGTTACTATTAGAGTTATGAATGGATAAACTTGTATTCCATTTTCTTCTTGCAATAATCATTGTCCCTTCATTGAAAAAGTCACACATCAACCATATCGAACCCGAGACCACCAAACTCGCCACCGAAAACGCAGCATAATTGATCTACCACCGGAAAATCGCACCCCTCTGTAAAACCGATGAAAATGTCAGATCCGCTGTAACGTCGGAAACCCCAGATTCGTCGTCGTATCAGATATTTTGGTTGGTACCCTGTTTCTCCTTTTTGATATCGCAGATTCTCCTTTTGAAACGATTCTGAAACTATTACTTCAATTGCATAAATATAGGGAAGATTGGAAGTGGAAAAGGGAAAATAATAAATCACAATGATTTGGGTGGAAGCGGTTTGGAACGTGGATAGGCAGAGAGAGTAAAGAATGTGTAACTGCAAGATCATGAGAGGTTGAGAAGTTGAATGCAGAGAAGTTCAATGATCAAGGAAGAAACTGCCGCAGCCCACAATTAAAACTAATGATCAAAAGGCAAAAATTGGAAGAAATGATGTGGATTATTGTGGGAAGAGATGCTGATGTGGCATAGCTTAGAGATGAGCAAATGGTAGACTTTTCTTATATGATAGATTTATCATTGATAAAAAAAATATAATGATGAGATTTTCTTTCATTATTAAATTGATTTTATGTTTACGACTATTAATGGTGAGGTTTTTTTTTTATGATATAATATTCGTAACCAAATCTAAATTGTATATTATTATAATTTATTATATGATTATCTTGATGTATGAAGATTGAAAATCAATATTGTTATATTATAATTACCAAATTAATGTACATTAAGACAAATATTTTTCAATTTTACCTTAAACCTTAAATAAGCTGGTCTGGAAAGTACGTAATTGTCTCTGCTTCTAATTTGTGCTGCCACGTGGGGTATTCTACTACCAGCTTCAGCTCTTTTCCAACACTTTCAATCTTGCAATGCATGCTGCTATTTTTTTTAGATTAAGAAAATCATTTCTTGGAAAATGCTACTTTTTCTTCCTCTACTATACCTACTTTTTACTATTTAGATCTAAAAAATTATCATAAAAACTAATTTTTATTTTGCTAATTTTTGGGAGAGAAAAGACATCTATATAGAAAATCAGTTTTAATGAGATCTCCATATTTAACTAAGTTTCTATAATATTTTTAAGAAAAATTTTTCATTTTCAAAAAACATGAAGTTAAGAACAAAATTATAATTTATTTTTTATAAACCAAATAAAAAATTGTTTATTTTTAAATTTAATTTTTTTTTTGTATTTTTAGATTTTTAAAAACATTAGCATAAAAAACATTAGTAGACAGGACTCAATAATTATCCAATTTATTTCAGTTTTACGGGTACCAGACATTTTTCTATACATTTAATTATTATTTTTTTACGGGTATTAAACATTTTTATATATATTTAGATTATTATTTTTTCACAGGTATCAGACATTTTTCTAAACATTCAATTATTATTTTTTTCATAGGTACCAAACATTTTTCTATATATTCAATTATTATTTTTTCACGGGTACCAGACATTTTTCTAAACATTCAATTATTATTTTTTTCACGGGTACCGAACATTTTTCTATATATTCAATTATTATTTTTTCACGAGTACCAAACATTTTTCTATACATTCAATTATTATTTTTTAATGGATACCAGACATTTTTCTATTAAAAAATATACATCTCAAACAAATGCGCATCCCGTACTAGAACCCGTGCGAATGCACGAGTTGTTTACTAGTATTTTATAAAATTCAAATGGATCTTATATAAAAGAGACACGTGATTTTTAATAAATAAAAAATGGTTTTTTATTTACCCACCTACCTATGGGGGTCACCCCAGCGAAAACCACACTTTACCCCCGCTTCAGAAATGCATTTCCGAAATATTTTTTTTCTAAATTTTTCCAGACTTCGGAACTGCATTTTCGAAAAAATCCAAAAAATTGGGATTTTGATTAATTCGGAGATACATCTCCGAAAAAACAAAAAAAAAATAAAAATCCCAAAAATTAATTTTAGGATATTAATTAATTCACATATCATAAATTTGATATAATTTATGAGTAATGAATAATAATAATTATATATTTTGATATAATTTATGAGTTATGAATAATAATTATTATATATTTATATTCCGATTCATATTTTAAAATTTAAAATAACTTTAACTAAAAAAATTAAAATAATTTCACTTACAAAATGAGTTATAATTTTTTATTTATATATTTATATATTTTTAATAATTATTATATATTTACAAAAAAAATTAAAAAAAATGAGTGTTTTAATTTATATATTTATATAATAATTATAATAATTATTATATATTTATAAAAATTATTATATATTTATATATTTATATAATAATTATTATATATTAGTTATAAATATATTTATATATTTATATAATAATTATAAAAAATTAAAAAAATGAGTGTTTTAATAATTATTATATATTTATATATTATATATTTATATATTTCACTTACAAAATTAAGAATTATTATATATTTATATATTTCTATTCTGATTCATAATTAAAAATGAGTTATAATTTTTTATTTAGTTTAAAAAAATTAAAAAAAGATTTTGTCTTAATTTTATTTAGTGAATAAATTTTATATTTAACTCTATATAATTCAAAATTTACTTATGAAATTAAAATGTTTTTGATTTATATAAGTTAGTAAAATAATTTTTAACTTTAAAATTGTTTAGGAAATTTTGATTCACCTTGATTTTATTGATTCACCTTCATTTTATTGATTCACCTTGATTTTATACCTATTAATTGTATTGATTCACCTTGATTTTAATTTTTTTAATAATTATTGAATTCTTTCGGAAGTGTATATCCGAAACATTCCAAGACCAATTTGGTCTTGGAATATTTCGGATATGCATCTCCGAAGACACCCCTCTCCCAAAAAGGGGTGTTTTCGGAAATGCATCTCCGAAAACTCAAAAAAGGGGTGTTTTCGGAAATGCATATCCAAAAACACCTTTTCTTCGTGTTTTCGGAAGTGCATTTCTGAAAACACCATTTTTTTCAATAAAAGTACGTTTTCGGAAATGTATTTCCGAAACAAGAGGTATTTTGGTAAATTCGCCAGAGGTGACTAAGAAGGTTAGGAGGTGGGTAAAGAAATTTCCTAAAAAATAAGTGTTGAAGAATGTGTTACAGGGTGTGTTGCAAGCACCATTCTTTTAGTTGAGAATTGTGTTTTTAACTAGTTTTGGGTAAATGTAACACGATATTCAAATGTTTGATGGGTATGTGAATTTCAGACTTAGGATTATCCGGTTGTGATACTCAAATCCATAACTAAATTCAAATTATTTTTAATTATCCGGGTATAATTGAATGATTATTAACCGGTTTAGTTATTAATGATATGGTTATCCATTTATATAATCCGAATATAATTAAATGGTTATTAACCGGTTAAATTATTTTGGAATTGGTTATAATTATGTTATTATCCAAATCCAAATATTTTAATTCTCAAAATAAATTATAATTTTTTTTGGAAAAAAATTTTTCGTAAAAAATAATTTTAAAATTGATTTTTTTTAAAAAACCGGTTATATAATCATAACCAAATTTATAACCGGTTTTATAACCAGTTTTGATTAAAATGTGATTATGATTATAAATCTAAACCATTTAAATAATTTTAAATAGTTATAGTTTAATTTTTGAAAATAACCAACCATGCACACCCCTATCTAGACCATAATACTGTGCAACCATTGCTAAATAAATCTATTGAACTCTCAAATATTTCTGATTTTTGAAATTGTTTATTGAATACTCAAATGTCAGTTACTTCATCTCCAACAGGAGGAGAATATAGTTGTTTCTGTCATATTTTGTGTGTCTAACTTGGGTATGTGAATTTCAGACTTAGGATTATCCGGTTGTGATACTCAAATCCATAACTAAATTCAAATCATTTTTAATTATCCGGATATAATTGAATGATTATTAACCGGTTTAGTTATTAATGATATGGTTATCCATTTATATAATCCGAATATAATTAAATGGTTATTAACCGGTTAAATTATTTTGGAATTGGTTATAATTATGTTATTATCCAAATCCAAATATTTTAATTCTCAAAATAAATTATAATTTTTTTTGAAAAAAAAAATTTCGGAAAAAATAATTTTAAAATTGATTTTTTTAAAAAAACCGGTTATATAATCATAACCAAATTTATAACCGGTTTTATAACCAGTTTTGATTAAAATGTGATTATGATTATAAATCTAAACCATTTAAATAATTTTAAATAGTTATAGTTTAATTTTTGAAAATAACCAACCATGCACACCCCTATCTAGACCATAATACTGTGCAACCATTGCTAAATAAATCTATTGAACTCTCAAATATTTCTGATTTTTGAAATTGTTTATTGAATACTCAAATGTCAGTTACTTCATCTCCAACAGGAGGAGAATATGGTTGTTTCTGTCATATTTTGTGTGTCTAACTTGTCACATTGTATATTTGATCCCACTCATTTATATTATTTCAACTATTTTTGCTTTAATAATAATTATAAATAAACAATGTATATTTGATCCCACTAATTTATATTATTATATTTACCCTATAATTGACAACCACCTTACATCATTGTTTCAATTGAATTGTCTCAATAATAATAGTAATAATCAAATGTTAAGTTTTTAAGTTTGTAAGTTGTTTCATGAAGTTCCACCACTTAAATTTAAATAACCAATCTTGCCACGTCATTACAATTAAGGAAATTTCTTTGGCTACCTCCCAACCTTCTAGTCCACCTCTACTGAAAAACCCAAATTACCCCTGATTTCGAAAATGCATTTTCGAAATACAAGAAAAAGGTGTTTTCGGAGATGCATCTCCGAAAGCGCCTTTTTTTTTGAAAAAATTGTCTTATTTCGGAAGTTCATTTCCGAAAACAGCATTTCGGAAGTTCATTTCCGAAATACTGCGCGTTTTGCAGATTAAGCAAAACAGCCCCCCTCCCCCAATTCATTTATCCTAATCTTCTTCCAAACTCAACCCCAAAGAGATTTTTCTGCAAACCACTTCCAAGCTACATCAAAGGCTCCATCTACTTGCTCTACTACATTCAAAAGTCCTTCAATCTATTCAATCGGTAAGCATTTTGATTTTAAGATCTATGATTAAAATTTATATTAGGGTGTTTACAAATAGCAAAAAATGTATTAGGTTAGGTTTGTACTGATATTTAGGATGTTTAGAATGTGTAGACATAGGTTTGATTTAGGATTTTGGGGTCTGCCATTGGAGGTTGCAGAGAACTTCTGCGCAGGGGTGTTTCGGAAGTTCATTTCCGAAAACACCTCCATTCCCAGTTTCGGAAATGAACTTCCGAATTGTATCAGAAGTGCAATTTTTTTTAGTTTTTTCTGTTGTCTCGCATATTAATCGATTTCAATTGTTTATAGGAACATGTCAGACAACCAACCAACACGCATCTGACAGGGTAGAGAGACCCAGACTGCGTCGGCTAGACGCGAGCGGGTGGCGGCGCAGCTGGCGTCGACACAGGGACGGGGGCAGGGTCGGGGACGACGTGTGCGAGTTCCCGTGGAGATGGGCGAGGGTACCTCTACATCTGGATCTAGGAGTAGGCTGGCTCGGGTATCTTCTTCCCGCCAGCGAGAGGAGGAGGAGGTGGCAGTGCCATACCACGAGGCGGAGGGGGTACCGGATGTTGACCCTCCACCGGGGGAGGAGGATGAGCAGGAGGAAAGCTACCCGGGAGGGCCCATTGACACTTCCGTGCTAATATCCTACTGCGACCACGTCGCTCGACGGATCTGGGAGGGAGAGGTATTTTTTATAATTTGTCCGACTACATTATTTAACCGTTTATAATTTATACGTTTATTCAATATTTTATTAACCGTCTATTTAACATACTTTTTTATTTGTTTTTTTGTAACAGGAGAGAGAGCCGTTGAAAATGGTGAACCATGCCCGAAAGATTTTCAGTCTGTTTAAACCGACTGCCGAGTGGTTTAACGACGCTGTGAGAGGTTCAGGGCTCAGTGGGCTCTGCATGACGGGGTACACCACCATCAGCCACGACATGCAGGGGGCTTTTGTGGAGCGGTGGCACAAGGAGACGTCTTCTTTCCACTTGCCGGTTGGGGAGATGACGATCACCTTGCATGATGTGCAGTGTCTTCTCCACCTGCCGATCAGGGGTCCGCTGTTGACCCACTCCCGGATCCAGAGGGTCGAAGCCACTGAGTGGATGGCGCTCTATTTGGGTATGGAGCCCGAAGTTGCTGACTTTGAGTGCACCACGACATCTGGGCCTCATATCCGGTTCACCACACTGAGCCGCTACTTCGAGCACCACCTGGTGGCGGCGGCCGAGGCTGAGGATGCGGGTGACGAGCTATTTACACATTATCACCGTGGTTGCGCTCTCCGGTGCTGGTATATGCATGTGGTAGGCGCTGCGATCTTTGTGGACAAGAGTGCGAGGTACGTCGACGTGACCTACCTCCGCTACTTCATGGACTTGACCACCGTTCACCAATGGAACTGGGGGGAAGCTACTCTGGCATACCTATACCAGAAGCTGAATGAGGCCTCCAACTGGAGGACAAGGCAGTTGACCGGATCCTGCACACTACTCACGGTACGTTTCATTTTAATTGTTCCGTATTTATTTATGTTTCGTATTTGTGTTTCGTATTTACTTATGTTTCGTATTTATTTATGTTTCAGAGCTGGATCATCTCCTACTTCTCCCGCATCCACGGCTTCCACATCGATCCTGCGTACGTTGACGCCATGCCCAGGGCCGCCAGATACGTTCTCTAGAGGGGGAACAATGCGGTGGGACCATACCGTGGGTACTTGGACCGCACGATGCACAATGACGTCACCTGGAGGCCGTTCAGCGACTACACTCAGATTGTCCCCTTTGACGGCATATCTCTATATTTTGGCTGGTTGGCATGCGGGACTACCATCATGGTCCGGTATCTCCCTGAGCGGTGCATGCGGCAGTTCGGATTTGTGCAGATGATACCCAGGTCACCCTTTGAGGCTGCTCCCGACACAGTGACCAGAGTGCAGCTCACTGCCATGTTTGAGGATTGGGAGCATCATGTGGTACCGGAGGAGTACCGTCGCATGCGGGTCACCCAGGACTGGCACAGTGTGGAGGGGTACGTCACATGGTTCTATCGGGTGTCACATCCTCTGCTGACACCCGACGCTCTCGGCGCTCCTAGGCCAGCACACGAGGAGATCCTGGAGAACCAGCAGGCCGAGGATGACCACGCCATTGATCTCTTACCGATCTGCCAGCGGATAGAGATGCTTGGGCGGGACACGTTGGATCGAGGTGTCGTTCATCAGGGCGGTCCAGAGGCAGTCGCCGTGATGGAGATGATCGTCACTAATGCGGGCCGTGCGGCGGCATACAGGCGATAGAGGAGGGCCTAGGGTGAGAGGATTAGGCATACCCAGTAGTGGTCGAGTTTATTTTTTTTTGTTTTCGGATTGTATCTTTCGTACACTATTATTATTTGGATCGGATCGGTTTGTATATATCACTATTCTTATCATATTAGTATATTAGTATTTTCTGTTTATATATCGCTTATTTTATTTGCCGTCTTTCTTTAATTATCAATATGAGGCTGTTTCCAAAATCATAAAAAAAAACACAGTTTCTGCATAATTCGGAAGTTCATTTCCGAAACCCCCCAAAATCTGAAAAAAGGTGTTTTCGGAAGTTCATCTCCGAAAACACCCCCCATTTGGTGTTTTCGGAGATGAACTTCCGAAGTCTGAGAAAATTTTAAAAAAAAATACTTCGGAAGTTCATTTCCGAAGCAGGGGTAAACTGGGGTTTTCGCTGGGGGTGACCCCCATAGGGAGGTGGGTAAAGAAAAAACCTACAATCAAATGATAAGAAAATAAGGAATGAAACTTAAAAACAAAACAATCTCTAAGTTTCCAATTCCACCATTGGAGATGATACAATCAAATGATAAGAAAATAAGGACTGAAACTTAAAAACAAAACAATCTCTAAGTTTTCAGTTAAGGATGGCAACAGATCGGGTCAGGTGCGGTTTTCACACTATCCAAATTTATACTCGAAATCGGCATTCAAATCCAAACTCAAACCCAAATGTTATTCAGGTGACAAAATAACACCCAGGTCCATACCCCGTTTGATTCGGGTTTTTTCACCCAAACCCGAACTCGTAACAAAATACATTTTTTCCTACAACTTTCCACAATATTATATATATATATATATATATATATATATATATATATATATATATATATATATATATATATATATATATATATATATATATATATATATATATATATATATATATATAAGCGGGTGTGATTTCGGGTGCAGGTTTTATACTACCAATACCCGCATCTGAAATATCGGATGACACCCGAACCCGAACTCAAATCCAGTCAACTCGGGTTTTTACCTGTTGATTCGGATTCGGGTGCGAGTGGGTCCCGCAGATTTGGATATGTTTGCTATTCTTATTTTCAATTCTGGAGATAAGTGCATAATTTTATTAAGAATTTAAAATTTTTAAATGGAAATCCAATAAAAATATCCAATAAAAAATAGCATTTTTTAAATGGAATATTACGTGTCTTTTTAAGGATTTGATCTACAAGAAAAATGATATAATGACATTGCATTTTAATATATACACCGCATTTTTATACTATACTATACTATATGCCTTTCCCTTTTTTTAATTATTAATTTAAAATTCATTCATCTTATAATAAAGAAGTAGAAACAAAAGAAAAAAAAATATAACATGAAAAAGTTTCTGGATAAAACATAGTTGTTAAAATGGATTATTCATCTTAAATGACTTTGATCCATCTCGAGTTTTATAGGATAGATTTATAAAGGAGTCGTTCTTTCACTCTTATATAAGCATACCACATTTTTGAAAATTCAAAATTTTTCTATCTCTGTATGCATCTAAATTCACGCAAATCCTATCTTTTATGAATTTCACCCTAGTTTTGAAAAAAAAAAGTTTGGGGATGCATCTACGCAACTGAATGTAAATATAATTTAGTGATATTTTCGGAGATTCATTTCTGGAAATGCCCAGTGAAAAGATTGATAAAACACCACCTTGCATGACTTTTTCTTCATGCTAAATCAAGCAACCATTGCAAAAAACCCTTGAAAAAAGCCCTCTCATTCTCAATCATCTATTCGACACTAAAATATCATTCTTCTGTTTCATCATTTCAAAGGGAGTAAAACAACATGAAATTATAGGTATAGATCATTTTCTTATCCCCCATTCCTTGCATTAATCTAGTTTTGAAGCTGAAAAATAAACTTTGAGTCCGGAGATGCATCTCTGAAAAAATTTATAGGTGGTACGAAAGTGCATCTGTAGATTGTCATGACTGTTTGAATTTTCAAACAATTTTTCTGTTTTTGACGGTAATATATATATGGTGCAACTCTATATGTTTTCCGAAGCTATTACGAGTATGAATGTTAAATCGGTCGAACGAAACTGGATACCCAATACTTAAAGGATATGGCCCAATTGGCAGACAGGGTTCGATAAGTCGAACGACTAAAAGCAGAAAAGGCCAGAGCAAATAAAAGTTACAAGAAGGATAGGGTAGCGTATATTGAAGCCGAAGACGTTGAGGGCGAAATCTTCGAAGATTCATACAACGTTGAAGAGGTCGAAATAGATCTAGCCGAATTAAAAGAAGCACCACCTTATTCTTGCAAACTGCTCACCCTTTCGAATGGAAAAAATCCAGTCGAGAATGATAAAAGCGATAGATTTCCAAAGAAAACTTACACTTTTGACGTCACTAAATGTGATGAAATATTTGATTTACTAGTAAAAGATGGCCAGATGATAGTGCCTCCTAATTCCAAAGTTCCTCCATTAGAACAACGGAAAAAATGAGGCTTTTGTAAATATCATGGTTTTTTAGGCCATAAAACCTCACAATGCTTTCTTTTCAGGGATCTTATTCAGAATGCTATCAAGGATGAACGTTTGAAATTTGCTGATAAGACAAAGAATCACATGAAGGTTGATGCTGACCCCCTGAATGTTGCTGACACTAACTATGCTGAACCACTCGATGTCAACATGGTAGATGTGTCCGAAACAGATATTGCTGAATGGGAGGTGATTTCATCTGGAAAGCAGGCTACTGAGGGCCCAAATGACGATGCAGCCTTCAATACTGATGTTGAAGAATCTGTCGAAACCAAGAGCAATGAGAATTTGAAAGAAAATACTAGCGAGGCCACTGAAGACCTCAGGGTGAAACTCCAACAGATAAAGATCTCTGAAGCTTCCCCAGCAGGTGTCAACATGGTGAATGTTAGACAACCTCTATCTGAACTAGAGGAGTTAGAGAAGCGCTTGTTGAGAGAACAAGGGAATGTCAACGTGATAAAGTGCCCTCATAAAGGAGAAAGTTTGAAAGATTATCTTTGGAAGTGTCACGAGAAGAATGCTGGACAGATGATAATGTGTCCAAGGTGTTCGATCATGTTGAATCGAAGGGTCCAAGCTAACTACGAAAGGGACCAACGAGAAAGGATGGAACAACCCTGGAGAGGAGGAAACTTATTACTGAAGGTTTATCCAAGGCCAGAAGAAAGCTTGGTGGGTTTCCTAGTTAGGTGTCACAAGGAAAGGACTGAGATTGTTATGTGTCCCAGGTGTGGGGCAGTCTATGATAACCTTATGGCGCAATCATTCGCAAGAACGCTATTCACTTCTGGTAGGGAATCTCAAGGACTCCGTTCCAACATGTATGTGTTCGACAATCGAACGCCATCAAAAAGGCCTGATAGTCCTCATCCTAAAGCTTGAAGAGTGACGTTCAGACTCCCTGCAGACATACCCATGGATAGATGGACACAAGCAGGTGCAAGAAACAACAAGTGGCGAAGTTGGGACCAAGGGGGAAGAACTGCAAGGCCCTATAGAAGGCAATTCTAGACTTCAAATCGAGAGATGTACAAGCTGGAGAATTACAAAGGGTAAGAATCCTATGTCTAGATCCCAATGGAGAAGACACCAGAGGATGAAGAAGGCCCAGAAGGAATACAAAGCAAAGGAGGTTGGAGAGTCTAGCATTACCAAAGTCCCAATGCAGGGGGCACAATCAAGCAAACCTCCGGTAGAATGCAAGCTATTCAGTTCTAAAAATGAGAAAGAAGAAGAAAAGATGCACTCCAGTCCTTGGAAAGAGGATGATAGAATGACCAATGATTTCGACTCAGACGGAGTGTCATCTATAAACTTTAATTGCAATGTAGTATCAATGCTTCCTCACAAGTTTAACCAAGAAACAGAAGCAGAAGATTGCGAGGAAGCTGATGCAGAAGAGATGGCAAGACACACACCTGTGTGTTATTATGTGCTAAACAACGGGGCTGTCAAAGAGCAGAATGCCTTCTTCGAGAGGCCTGACGACGGCATGAGAAACCATCTCAAACCACTTTACATAAGGGCAAAGATTGAAAATGTTGGCATTAACAAAGTCCTAGTAGATGGGGGGGGGGGGGCAGCAGTGAATATAATGCCCCAGTACATGTTGAAAAGAATTGGTATGTTCGATACTGATATAAGGCCACATAACATGGTTTTGTCTAACATTGAAGGCAAAATAGGGCAAACTTTGGGAGTCATCCAAGTGAATTTAACTGTGGGTTCAGTCACAAGGCCAACGATGTTCATGGTGATACCAGCAAAGGCGAATTACAATCTTTTACTAGGAAGAGAATGGATCCATGGAGTTGCTGCAGTGCCTTCGACAATGCATCAGAGACTAACCATCTGGAGAGAAGATGGTATAGTGGAAAACATTGAAGGAGATCAAAGCTACTATATGGCTGAAGTCAACCATGTCAACAAGACCAGTTTCGATAGAAATTTGGCCAACATAGGGCCATGCCATGCAGCGGAAGATATATACTCCCCAAATAAGAATGCTTTATACTATTTATCCTTACACCCAAATGGATTCCAATGGAATAGAGAAATTGTTGAAAGAGTATTGTGGTGTACTTTTCGTTTATATCGTATCCACAGGGATTATTGCGATATCACCGCCGTTCTATAGCCTATTTTGTCTTGAGTTAATGTTACTTTAGTTTTGAGTTTGCAAAAGTTCATTCAATCAATTTAGTAGCAAAGAGTAAATTAATGAAAGTTCTAATGTTAAAGAAAATGTATCAAGATTTGATTTCATCAACCTAAATTTGTATGTCTCCTTATAAATATATGTATATGAACTCGATAACGATCATTATAATTACGTATCGACGCCTATATCGTCCGTGTCCGCAACGATATAGTTAGATTTACCGTATTGTTTAACCGACGATTTCTCCACCGTTTAAACAATAAGAATAACGTTTTTAAAACCGATACTAAGTAAACATCAAACGCTAAATCCATGTCTGCAATTATAGTTTGATAGATGATAAAGTTAGGTCTAGATACAAACATTGATGTCTCAAACACTTATACCAAAGAAAAGCTTTAATAAACAAACTAAACCATCTATATTGATCATCACTTGTTCATACATAGTATATTCACAAGAAAAACATAACAAAGGCTAGGAAGATTACATCTTATCTTGATACAAAAGAGATTTAGCTATCCATGAAAATGGTAGCTTGCTCAAGAAGGAAAGGATGAAGATCAACCAGCATCTACGGCGATTAATCGACGATCAAAGCTTCGAATCTCCAATTCTTCACTTGCTACAGTAGTTAGGGTTCCAAGAGCTCTTAAGAATGTCAAGAAGAAGATCAAATATCACATTTACTCCTTATACAGTAAAACAGTTTTCTGTCCAGGGCGCGTCGCGCCCTCCAGCGCGCTTCGCACCATTACACTTAAGAAATATAAACCGCCAATACGCGCGACGCGCGCAACTCTCTGCTTTGAAGCTCCAAAATATCTTGCCCAGGGCGCGACGCGCCCATATCTCCGCACGACGCGCGCTAACTTCTGCCCAGCACTCTCCAATGAAGGCCAAAACAAGCTCCAATCTTCCCAAAAATGGCTAAAACCTACAAGATCACAACTAAAACACATATTATCATTAAAAGAAAGCTTAAAATTATAAACTATAAATAATTATCTAAAACTTCAGGGAATTTTACGAATATCCGATAAAAATGGTCGAAAGGTGCCAATAATTAAACTAAATATTAACACAATTTGGCACCTAACAGAAATAATGGATGGTCCAGATGACACAGAACCTGTCGAAGGACTACCACCAATACGGCCAACTGGCAAGGATGAAGAGGGTAATTATGCCTGAGTCATCCTTCTTCGAAAAGATTTCGGCTTACATAGCCGAGAACAAAAGAAAGGCGGCTCTCGAAGCCGAACTATCAAATATGACTGTTGAAGCAACTCAGAAAGAGGTAGAAGCACCAGGCCCTAAGATACATTGTATCCCTCAACCTCCTGACGACACAGTTCAAGAAGTGAAGGTTTCAGGCGAAGAAATACATCAAAGGTTGGACGCAATATATGATGAAGAGCCCTGGGGATTCGAGAAAGATCCAATGGCGTCAAACATAAAGATGTTGGCTCAGGACCCACTCGAAGAAGTAAATCTTGGAGACGAGAATCAAAAGAGGGTGACATACATCAGTGCAAAGTTAGGACCAACTTTGAAGTCAAAGGTTATTACATTACTAAAAGAAAACAAGGATTATTTCGCCTGGGATTACGATGAAATGCCTGGTTTAGGAAGAGATTTGGTCGAACTGAAGTTGCCTATAAAAGAAGGGAAGAAGCCCATCAAGCAGACTCCTAGGAGGTTCGCACCAGAGGTTCTTTCGAAAATCAAAATAGAGGTCGAAAGACTTCTCCATTGCAAGTTCATTAGAACTACGAGGTATGTTGAATGGATTGCTAATACTGTATCTGTTATTAAAAAGAACGGTTCATTGAGGGTATGTACAGATTTTCGCGATCTAAATGCAGCAACCCCTAAAGATGAATATCCCATGCCTGTGGCAGAAATGCTAGTAGATTCAGCCGCAGGCTTCGAGTACCTAAGTATGTTGGATGAATATTCTGGGTACAACCAAATCTTCATTGCAGAAGAAGATGTGTCCAAAACAGCTTTCCGTTGTCCAGGGGCAATAGGCACCTACGAATGGGTTGTAATGCCTTTTGGTCTGAAAAACGCTGGGGCAACTTATCAAAGAGCAATGAATTCTATATTCCATGATTTTATAGAAACATTTATGCAAGTGTACATAGATGACATTGTTATAAAATCTGTTTCAGATTGTAGTCATCTTGACCATCTGAGCCAATCATTCGAAAGAATGAGAAAACATGGCTTAAAGATGATTCCCCTTAAATGTGCTTTCTTTGTGTAGGCTGGAGATTTCCTGGGCTTCGTAGTCCACAAAAAGGGAATAGAAATTAATCAGAATAAAACAAAGGCTATTATGGAAACAAAGCCTCCATCCACGAAGAAAGAACTACAATCTTTATTGGGAAAGATAAACTTCTTAAGAAGATTTATCTCTAATTTGAGTGGACGCACGCAAGCTTTTTCCCCTTACTTCGACTAAAGAAAGGAAGGTTCGAATGGCATGCTGAACATCAAAAAGCTTTTGAGAAAATTAAGCAATATCTGATGCATCCACCAATATTGTCTCCCCCAAATGGGAAGAAGCACATGTGCCTGCATATCTCAGCTTCAGATAATACAATAGGTAGCATGTTAGCTCAAGAAGATGACAATGGCATCGAAAGAGCCATTTATTACTTAAGTAGAGTACTCAATGATGCAGAGACTAGGTATAGCGCAATAGAAAAACTCTGCCTTTGTTTATATTTCTCTTGTATTAAACTCAAGTATTATATAAAGCCAGTTGATGTTTATGTTTCATCTCATTTTGATGTCATTAAGCATATGCTATCTAAACCAATATTTCATAGTCGAATTGGCAAATGGGCTTTGGCCCTTACTGAGTACTCTCTAATCTTTCAACCCCTTAAGGCAATGAAAGGACAAATTGTGTCAGATTTCATTGTTGACCATGCAGTGGTTGAGAATCCGCAGCAATACGTAGATTTGAAGCCTTGGAAGTTATACTTCGATGGTTCAACACATAAGGAAGGAAGTGGCGTTGGGACACTCATAATTTCTCCTGATGGAATTCCAACAAAACTCAAGTACAAAATTGAAGGCCCGTTATGCTCCAACAACGAAGCTGAGTACGAAGCACTGATCGCCGGACTTGAAGCCTTGTTGGAATTGGGGGCAACCAGAGTCAAAATTAAAGGAGACTCAGAACTAGTGATTAAGCAACTGACGAGAGAATACAAATGTATCAAAGAAAATTTGATCATGTATTTTGTCATAGCAAATAGACTGCTTAAAAAATTCGAGTACGTGGAGTTAAAACACGTCTCAAGGGTGAACAATCAAGAAGCAAATGATTCGGCACAATTAGCCTCAGGATACAGATTATCAAAGGAAAAACTAGAAGAACTGATCGAAGTGAGAGGCAAAGCAATGGCCACAAAGCTATCTCCAAGTGATCTGGAGAACTCACAATTAGGCTTCGCTAACGAAGAGGAATTTGAAGTTCTAAATATAGACTCCCTAGTAGATACAGATTGGAGGAGTCCAATTGTAAACCACTTGAAAGATCCTTCGACAGATATAGATAGAAAGGTGAAGTATAGAGCCTTATCATACTTCTTGATGGGAAATGAGTTGTTTAAGAAAACCCCTGAAGGAGTTTTACTAAAGTGTCTAGGAGAAGCAGAAGCATACTTGGCACTTTCGAATATGCACAGTGGGGCATGTGGTGCTCACCAAGCGGGGCACAAAATGAAATGGATTTTGTTCCACTATGGAATGTATTGGCCTACCATGTTAAAAGACTGCATAGAGTTTGCAAAAGGATGTCAGGAATGTCGAGAACATGCAAGTATTCAACATGCGCCTGCAAATGAATTAAGTTCAATAATAAAACCATGGCCTTTCAGAGGTTGGGCATTAGACTTAATTGGAGAAATTCATCCCACATCTTCCAAAGGTCAAAGATACATTTTAGTAGTAATAGACTACTTCACAAAATGGGTCAAAGCGATACCACTAGCCAATGTGGATCAGGAGGCTGTGATTGAGTTTATTCAAAGACACATTTTATACAGATATGGAATCCCAAAAGGTATAACCACAGATCAGGGATCAGTGTTTACTGGTCGAAAGATGCAAGAATTTGCCAAAGAAATGGGGTTCAAGTTATTTACTTCTACACCTTATTATGCTCAAGCAAATGGACAGGTCGAAGCAGCCAATAAAGTGATAATTGGTCTTATTAAGAAACATGTAGGGAAGAAACCAAAGAATTGGCATAAGACCTTGGACCAGGCACTTTGGGCTTGTCGAACATCACCAAAAGAAGCTACTAATACTACACCTTTCCAATTGACGTTCGGACACGATGCAGTACTCCCAGTTGAGATATACTTGCAATCAATCCGGATCCAGAGACAAGCAGAAATTCCCCCAAACGTGTATTGGGAAATGATGATGAACGAATTAGTTGATATGGACGAAGACAGACTTTGAGCGTTGGAAATGATAAAAAGACAAAAAGAAAGGGTGTCGAGAGCATACAACAAAAAGGTGAAAGGTAAAACATTTATCAATAATGACTTAGTTTGGAAAGTTATTTTGCCTATAGATCGAAAAAATCAGGCTTTACGCAAATGGTCCCCACACTGGGAGGGACCTTTTCGAATCTTAAAAGTATTCTCAAATAATGCTTATGAGATAGAAGAGTTGGCAGAAGATCGCAGGATTTTGAGAGTAAATGGGAAATATCTGAAAAGATACAAGCCACTCATGCATGAAGTAAAAATAGCAAAAACGTAGACATTAAAAGTGTGCGCCGTGGGAAAAAAATGGTGGAACAAACACCAAAATGGCTTTGTATCTAAGTGAGATATGTAGTAAATAAACTAAGAAGACGGAACAATGTCAAAATACATTTCATTATGATTAAAAGAGTACATTCAGTCAAGAAGGTTGTGTTTGCATGCAAACCAAAAGTTACAAAAATAGGGGCACGCTAGAAGCTATCAATGAAGCGTTCAAAATTGTAGACAATAAAACTAAGGCCTACAACACCTCCAACAATGCTTCCAATAATGCAGCCTTTAGTTGATCCTTTGCTCCAAACCTTCCAAGGATAACAGGGGCAAGCTTTCTGCTTCAAAAAGATATAAAGATCCTTCCGTGTGCATTCTCCTCACTATTCCCTGTTTGACAAACATGTGAGATAACAACCTGCCATAAGGAAGACATGTCGCTATGCCCTGACGAGAGGAGGCTATAGCAACAGCTTTGGCAAGCTGTTTGAAAATCAGTAATGGAAAGTTGATTTTTCTTCCTCGGAGAGCATAGAGTATGAACTCCAGATCTTCCACCATGATGCTTTCTTAATCCTCGTTTCGTGGGCAAAAGTTGCCCACTAGAAGTTGATGCCAAATCCTGATAATTTTGGCACTGAAAGGATCATTGGCCATGAGGGCCCTCAAAACGCCAGAGGCGGTCATGGTGAAGGAGTTCTCAACAAACACTTTTCCAGAGTTCTCGCATCTCAGCAATTCAGAGATAGACGAGGGGGAAATGGTAATAGGGGCTCTTCGAACCTGAGACACGATGGTGGTTCTTCCTTCTGGATCTATCCGGAGAGATGCGAACATCTAGAAATCCGCCAGCATGTTTGGATAAACAGGCCCCTCCAGGATTCCCTGGTAAACCCGTAGTTGTTGGTTGGCAAAGAGTGCATCAACATTGATATTGTTTTCATCGAACTCTTCTACAGAAAGTTTAAATTCTTTCTTAATAGAAGACCTGATAGTGTTGTAAGTTAAAGGTGTCATTGTAAGCAAGGAAGTGCAAAAAGGAAATTCTTTAAACTCTGTATTCAAAGAGGTACAAGAAGAAGAGAGAAAACTTTGATAGGAATATGGAAAGAGGATGAAGAAATGAGCAGAACACCAAGGCTTATAAAGAGGACGTTGGCCATAAAAGAGTGATTACTCTTTAAATTCTGATTGGACCGCAAGTGGTTTCCCCGAGGGAAGATAGAGAGTCCGCCGTTTCTGGCCTTGGAAGTTGGAGTGTAATCATTTTAGAAACTGATACACGTACGTCTTAAGTAGACGTTTTGAAAAAGTGATGTCATCCTTTAATGATGGTTGCGGCTAGTGGAGTAGAAACGTCAAGTCTAGGCTTAAGAGACTGCGAAGAGTAATCATTTTCATACCCCAAAATTTGCGCGATCAAATCTATGTCTATTAATTCATCAAGGGTATTAAAATAAGGGTCAGGGGGTTTAACATTTCTATTGATAAACCCATTCTCTTATAAGCTGCGTTGAGTAAAAAATGGGGTGTAATTAACAGGTATTTCTGGCCCGATCATTTGGCCCAATCTATCCCATTATAAGGTTTTGACCTTTTGATTAATTATTCATTGAGGGTTTATTGGATTATTGTTATTAGCCATTAGAATTTAAGATTAACATTTTTTAGGAATATTAGTATTAATTTTAATATTATTATTATTTATAAGTTTTATTAGGATTATTTTAGATTATTATTATTAATTTATTAATCAAAATGTTTAATTGGGCAATAGGCCCATTGGGTGTAGAAAACCCTAGTTTAAGTACTATAAAGGGAGGCCGATACAATTTGATAGGGGGAGATCTCTTATTCACGAACCCTTGTTTTTTTCCCAAACATCTCAGGTGCAAAACCTTTTCCAATTTGCCAGCCATTCTTATGCCACTAACATCCTTATGCTACTAACATCCTTGTTTTTTCATAAAAAAGAAAAGACCCTCGTATATACTCCTTACACAAAAAAAAAACAGTTGATCGTAGCCTAATCCCATGAGCCAAACCAGAAGAAAACTCTAAGCATTTTTTTGTTACTACACCAAGCATTTTGTGAATCGATTAATGTATCCCTTGTCTCAAAAACCATAAACTAAACAGTGAGTTTTTTCGTAAAAAAGGCATTCAAACAGAACACTGTATAAATCAATTAGGATCATCACAAAGAAACTGAGCCATAGCATAGTCTAAACTAATCCAATAATTATGATCATTGGCGTTTCCCTTTGCTTGTACGTCGTTCTTGTTACAGGTTGAAGGAGAATCGAAAGCACACATCATTGCTCAACTCGTCCACCTTTGAATCCCCAAACACCAGACAACAAACCCAGCGACCACCGCACAGCAGCGAGACCGCCAGCAACTCCCTCCTCCGTTCGCAATCGGCCAGCTACAAACGCCGCAGCCTTCCGATTGCCACCGTCAGTCCTAACGCATCGTCATCTCCGCCAACCCTCAGCCGCGACGCAGCGCCGCACGCCGTCGCATTGCTGCCGTCCCGCTTCAACCTGTCACCGGCTCAAACCACCGTCCAACCGTTCAACACCCACCCACGCAACGAATTCACCTCCTCTGCGTGAACATCTCTGATTCCAATTCCAATCAACTTCGCACCGAATAACAATCTCCGTCACTGTGTCGACTACCATCATCACCATCCCGACCTCGCCTCTCTTATTTGGCTTTGTGTGTTTTGATTATCTGATATGGGTTCATGTGATTGTGTTGTCATGAAAAGAAGAGAGTGAGATCGAGATCCAATTTTAGGGTTGAAGGAGGTTGTTGCTGAGAACATGGTTATGAAGATAAAGGGCGTGTGACTTTCTCTCTCTCATAGATACAATACATTATTAGTTTTTTTTTTCAATTGTGGTCATATCAGTGTTTTAAAAACCGGACCGGACCGGCCGGTCGGACCGGTCGAACCGGAAACCGGCCTGGTAACCGGTCTGGTTCAATAGTCAGATCGGGTATGCCATCAAACCGGTGAGAATCGGTGAAAACCGGTAAAAACCGGGAAAACCGGAAAACCGACGGTTTAATTGCTTTTCTTTTTTTGTTTTTTTTTTTAAACTTTTTTTTTAATTTTTTTAAAAATTTTTTTTTTAACATTAACTTTTTTCTAAACTTTTTTTTTTTAATATATTTTTAGTAGTGTATTACTTAAATAGCATTCTCACATAGTTTTTTTCGTTAGTGACGAATTAAAAACTTTATTGTCTATTTGTTATCTTTGCTAATAAATTTTGTTAAATAGCATAAACATATTGAATTTTATTTGATTTTTTTTAGGAGGATCCTATTTTGAATTAAATTTGGTACACATTGGAGTTATTTTGTTATAAACTATTCAATTAGATTATGTTGTAATTAGACTTTGTAATTTTTTACTATTTTGTTATGTGTTATACCTTTGTTTAAAATTTGAATTTAAGTCATGAAATTTGAATTTATGATATGATATTTTTAAAAAATTTAAAAGCTAGTTATATTTTTTTAGAGACTGAATCATCCGGTTCGACCGGTTTTATACTTATATAATGACATGTCTATTCAACTGAATTATCCGATTTAATCCGGTTTGGTCGTGCGGTTGGAACAATGACCCAGTGGTTCGACCGATAAACCAGTGACCCAGTACCCTCACCGGTTCGATGACCGGTCCGGTTTTTAAAACACTGGGTCATATGTTACTTGAATATTTATTTATGGGTTCCTATCTAATTATCAACTAAAGTGTGTGACACAACTGGTTGAGAAGAGGAGCACGCATCCATGAGGTTTCTGGTTCGATCCCCGACGGCCACTCTATTTTTTATCAATTTTCTGGTAAGAGCATGCGTACAGATCCGATGCACCTCAAGCGCCAGGGTTCACCATACCCTCTCAATCTACGCCCTCAAATCTCTCCTACTTCGAATCCAATGCCCCAGAACGCGCATACTCACCATGGACACTCAGGATACACCCACATGCAATCAGGCCCCAGGTTTTTGTTTTATTTGTTTTTTATTGTTCTTATTTTGTTTTCTTAATTAGATTAAATGATAAATTTAATCAATTATCTTTAGACTATTCAATTAGGATTAATGATAATTAGGATTAGGACTATAATTATTCCCGATTATTTTCCCGACTAATTTCCCGATTAATTTGATTTAATTAATTGTGATTTGATTTTAATTATAAAAATCACAAAAACCCTAGTCAATCCATGCATTAGGGTTTGCCCAACCTTACTGCCCATTTGGCAAAGAACATTAACCCTTAATTATATCTCTTCTCGACCCGACTAAATCTATTAGTCGCATTAGACAAGAGATAAAAATATAAGATAATGGAATTCATCATCGTGTAATAACTGAATCTATTGGTTATGAGAGGTGATGGTAAAAATACAAAATTTAAAATACTTTTTTTGCTGCTGTCATACCCCAATTTTTGACCCTAAGATCCTATATCATTCATATCCCAATCATTAATCAAGAGCTTCACTTGGAAGTTTTGTTTGTGGTGTTGCACTCACCTCATCAATAAGAGGGACCATCAAGCACCAATGATTGTTTATCTTGTATGCATATTATACTAACCCAAATACCAAAAATATTGCTTTGTTTCTTTGTAGGCTTTTGTTTTGTAGGTACCCAGCCAAGACATGCAATAAACAAGGCATTTTTCATATTTTGGACTGATGAAATCGATTTCCCTATTGGGTAAATCGATTTCCCTGCAGCAATTTTCAACAAAATCACATTCTGGACAGCATGAAATCGATTTCCCTCCTGGGTAAATCGATTTCCCTAGTGTATTTTGCGCCAAATTCTCTTCTGGAACAGTGTGAAATCGATTTCACTCCTGGGGAAATCGATTTCCTTAAGGCGAAATTCAAAAAAATATAAGGAGGGAAGCTTGACATCATTTTGGCACCTTTTTATTTGGTCATTTTACCAATTTTCCACCTCATCAAAATTAACCCCTTCATTAAACCCACTTAAACCTCATTTTACCATTTTTACCATTTAAATGCCACTTTAATTACCAATTAAACACAAGTTAATTACCAAACACAAAAAGACCAAACTACCACTACTCTTGCTCCAATTCTATAAATAGAGACCTCTACTCTCTCATTTCTCAAGCTTTGAGAGCCAAAAAACCCCTTGCAATTTCTCTCCTCATCCCTACCAAATTCACCAAAGCTCTTTGTTCTTTCATAAAGTTTGTGAGTCACACCTTGAACCTCACAAACTTTGAGCTAAGCCACCTTTCATTTCACTCTTTTTTCTTCAATTGTTGAGAGATCAAGATTTGTGTTGGTGATTATTGAAGTGGATCTAAGTTTTGTTCAAGAATTGGTAATTTTCATCATCCTTTTTCATCTACCATAATGTGATTCTTTTGTGCTTGTATGTGATGCATCTTTGATGCTATATTGATGATATTTGCTGGTTTTGTGATGGAAAATTCGTGCTCCAATTGATATGTGATCATAAGGTGTTTGTATATTTGTTCAAATCAAGTTTCATGCCTTTAAATGATGTTTTTGCTGAAATTTACACTGATAAAATCGATTTCCTTAAGGCTAAAATCGATTTCATGCTGTACGTAACTTGTTTTTTTTGAAAACTGCACTATGGAAATCGATTTCCCCCTGCATGAAATCGATTTCCTGCTGGCAGAATGTGGTTTTTTGCCTTTTTTATGCTTGTTTTGGTTTCCTTCTTCCTCCACTTCATTAATATCATTGGATCTAGGATGTTGATAGGTTTGAAATGACCAAATCCATAATATTAGATGAATGATATTAATGATAGTGTGATTTGATTATCTTTTATGATTTTTATCTTCTTCTTCTCCTTTTTTTCTTTTGATCGATGAAAGTCTTAATACTTTGAGAATTCTTATGGATTCTTAGTAAAGACTAGATCGTTACCTATTTTCTTTTCGTGCGGTATTGCTTTCGGAGAATGATCTACATATCATTTCTCTCGCATGCATTAGCACATAGAGTTTTGACCGGCCTCGTTGTAGGGTGATTTCTACATAAATCACTTGGCGATCTGCTTAACATAGCGCAATATTTCGTGTCCCGAATAAAAAAAAGATCAAATATGGAAGAGAATTGTATGCGGTTGATTTAAGACTTATGGAAATTTATCGTGTAGTCGCTATGATTTTATCAAGCTTCTGATAAAGTTCCATTGAATTTAAATCCGAGAACATCCTTCACTCACCATCGATCTTTCTTACTAACTTTGATAACATACTTGACAAGTTTCAAGATGGTTATCTTTAACATCTAACAACTAACTTTAATTTCCGCACTTTATTATACCGCTCTTTATATTTCTCGCTTTATCGCTTTATTTTATCATTTCATCATATTTACATTCCGCTATTTTTCCTTTGTCCATTTGGACGTTTATATTCCACTATTTTCTCTTTGTCCATTTGGACATATGTTTATGTTTCCGCTATTTTCTCTTTGTCCACTTGGACCATACTTTACTTTTATGCTAAAACACTAATAAATAACCAAAATCTAAAAAACACTTAAGGCTCTCTTTTGGACTATTGGTTACTATCCCTAGCATTTTGGAGATTCGGACTTATGGACTTAGTGCCTCTGGACCCTTATTCTGTTGTTACTTTGCTGTTATTCTGTCTGTCTGGCATTGGATTGTTATCTGTTTGTGTGTGCAGGTATTTCCTTGAAAGCCCTTGATGGTTAATTCCAAGGCATTGATATAAGGATTTTACCCGAAAACAGCTGTTACTCTGCCCGATTTTCGTCAGAATTTTAATGTGCTTAATGCAAAGTGGTGCTAAGATAATAAGTTCATCTGGATCCCCAAGTGATAATGTGTTGGTTTGGTATTGATATTCCAAAGGATGGGAAATCTACCTCGACTCACAATGTCAAGTGTTGGCTTCTTATTTCGGTTAGACCGTTCTTTTCCTTAGCTTTTATTTTACGCAATAGGATAGCCTCTTCATCTCCTCCCCTTCTTAAATTTTCAAAATCTTCTCCCTTTTTCCAAAATATTCTTATGTTTGCAATCTTTTCAAAACCTTTTCTCTTAAAATATCTTTTGCCCTTAGTGGCCTTTTTCTTCAAAAAAAGTTTAGACACTGTTAATTGTCGAAACGAGTGGTTATACCCCACGATTTTGAAATTGATTGATATAATGAGATCTTTTCCGCGTGAGAGAGCTAGTGGCATACTCGTTGATTTTATCCGAGTTGGAGCCCTTCTTTCATTTGCGATGCAAAGAACTCATTTGTTCTCATGCTCAAGATCAATGGCTGAGTATTTCTCTCCAACGACGATAAAGTGTTTATTCATTTTTAAAATGTTTTTCCCTTTAAGCGGAACTACATTAGCTCTGACTTCTCCATTGCACCGAGGAGGTATGTAGGCACAAAGCTTAACGCTTTGCCGAGCTTATTTTAAAAATAAAACAAACTCTTTTTTTTAGCACACACACAACACAGATTTTCAAAAAGGTTCCTGTGGAGTACCACAGATATGAGGGGTGCTTTAAACCTTCCCCTCATATAATCAACACCCGAACCTGAGTTCTCTTCCTTGTTTTAAAAACAAAACTTTGGGTTTTATTCGTTCTTTTCCCTTTTCCTTTGGAAACAATAAAGCGCGGTGGCGACTTTCACTGAAATATTGAGTTGAGTCAATTCCATGGCTTCGGTCTCAGATTTTCCCCGCTACAGAAAAATGGCGACTTCACTGGGGATCCAGTTTTTAAGTGTGTTAGGCCTATTTTTGTTTATCTGTGTGTTTTACCTGTATATATTGGTTTGTGCTTTGTGTGTTTACTTTCTTTTTTTTTCTTCTCTTTTTTGGTGCTCGATGGTTCCTCTGTGATGAGATAAAGTTCTAACCCGAACTTTGGTGAGTAACCTGAGATAGGAGGTGGTAAGACCAATAGTCGCATGTCAGGAGCAATCCTTACCATGAGCGTCATATGGTGGAACCCCAATCAGTGGAGGCCTCATGTAAGGTAGTAGAGGTTGTTACGAACCATCGTGATAACGCTATTACTTTCAATAGTGAGTGTCCGTAGAAGCTGAATGGCCTAGAACCTTTTAACCCATCTAAGCCTTTTTAGGATGTGGTGCAGAAACAAGATCAAGTACCAATTTGAGCTTGTTGTCATGCGATACTATGCTCAGACGAGGTCTTTTTAGGCATATTATTGGCGCCCATGAGCAATTGTGCGTGCCGGTAATATCCGATAGAAGATTGAAAACTCTGGGAACCTTTGTAGAACCCGATTGGCAGGTACAAAACTCCTTAGATCACGCCTTGTGGGATGGGTAGACCCATGGCTCCATGCTCGTGACGTCGAACCTAAGAACCTGGATTGTGTGATTTTGTGTGATTTGCTGTGATCTTGTGCGCTCTTGATTGCGGTTGATGCATAAACCATGCATTCATGCATTCATAAAAATGACATTCACAAATGGTTTTCAAGGAACTTAGAGACATTTTTTGTAAACATCACAGGTACCATGGATCAAAAGAGAAGCATCAAGAAGTACACTTTCAGGATTTCAAGCGCAAAGGAATTGAAAGAGCTAGCAACTTTGGTTCCTAATCTTGACAACTTCAAAAAACCGTTATGGGAAATTAATCTCTATCTTGAAGACCAAAGTGGAAAAAGGGATTCTTGAGACTCTTGTGCAGTTTTATGACCCAGTTTATCATTGTTTTACCTTTTCGGATTACCAACTTATGCCCACTTTGGAGGAGTATTCTTATTGGATTGGTTTGCCGGTTACAAATGATATACCGTTTAGTGGTCTGGAGAAAGAGCCTCAGGTTGGTGAGATAGCAGAACTCCTTCAGTTGAAGATATCAGATGTGAAAGCAAACATGACCAAAAAAGGAGGAATTTGGGTGTTGTAATCTAAGTTCTTATTGGAAAGGCTTCTATGTTGGCTAGTAAAGGAAGTATGATTGCTTTTGAGACATTTTTGGCCTTGCTCATCTATGGTTTGATACTCTTTCCCAACATTGACAATTTTGTCGATGTTAATGCTATTCGGATCTTCATGATTGGGAATCCTGTACCTACTTTTCTTGGGGATACTTATCATTCCATTCACCATAGGAATGATAAGAAAGGTGGACTTATCAACTGTTGCACTCCTTTGCTCTATAAGTGGTTTATTTCGCACTTACCTCAAGCTAAGAATTTCTTGAACAATCCTGATGGTCTCTCATGGTCTCAGAAGATCATGCCTCTTACTAATGGGAATATCCATTGGTACAATCCTACTTATGACATTGGTGAGATTATTGATCGTTGTGGAGAATTCCCTAATGTACCTCTTCATGGTATACAAGGAGGAATTACCTACAACCCCATTCTTGCAAGGCGTCAATTTTGCTATCCCATGAAGGAGCGACCCGCTAGTATTCTGGTGTCAGGAATCTTCTATCTTAATCAAGATGGAAATTTGGATATGAGAAATCGGTTTGTGCGTGCTTGGCACCATGTTGATAGGAAGAGACATTTGGGAATGAAACAATGTAATGCTCTCAAAGACTAAACTGATTGGGTTCAAGCTAGAGCTCACACTTTTCAGATTCCTTATTTACTTGAGGAGCCTTCTCTACTCATTACTCCACCTTTGTCCTCTGCTATTCCTGTCGAGAATAATGAAGAGCACCTAGAGCTCGTGGCTAAGATGAGATTGGAAAGAGATGCTTGGGAGAAGAAGTTTTATGCTTTGGAAGTGGAGAATAAAGAGTTGAAGATACATTTGAAAGAAAAGGATGAAATGCTTGATATACAAGATGGTTGGTTGATGGAAAAGGATGATCAAATCCGTCATCAAGAAGAGTTGCTTCAACAACATGGTGAAAAGCGAAAGAGACAACAAGAAGATTCAGTTGCATGGAAGGAAGTTGCTGATAAGTTGTTGGTCGAGAATGCTCATTTGAAGGCCTTTTATGAAGATGAGTTGGAGAAGCTCCGTAGGAAGCTGCAGAGAGGAGTTGGATCTTCGTCAAAAGTGTTCCCTTCCAGTTTCTAGTTTTTTCTTTATTTTGTAATTCTGGATCTCTGAATCCTTTTGTAAGCTTTTCTATTATTAATGAAGAATATTGTTATGTTTTATGTTTTTTGCTAATGTTTACAATCAATGTCTTAAAGTTCCTTGAAAACCAATAATAAAAATCATTTGCATTGCATTTCATGCATCATTCTGCATTTTGGTCTTGCTTCTGAGAGTATTCCCGAGGTCTTATTCAGTGTTCTTCATACAGAATCAAGCTGTCTCACCGGTATAATACTCGAGCTAACTGCAAGAAGAAGATGGAAGGTCTTGAACAAGAGAATCGTGAGCTACGCGAAGAGGTTGTTACTTTGAGATCTGGTGTGGATCGTCTCACTGCTCTGGTTGAGACATTGATGGCTACTCAGAATCAAAATCAGAATCAGAATCAGGTTCCTCCTCCCAATGCCCAAGCTCAGGGTCAGACCACTGTGATTTCTGAAATTGCTGCTGCAGCAATCCCTGCTGTTCCTGTTGGTGCTACTCAGCAACGTATGCCTAATGGATATCCCTGGGGCATGCCTGAAGGTTATTTGTCTGTTCCTGAGATGACTCGTCCGTTGACTCCTGTTATGGTCAACACATCTCTTATTGTTCATACTGGTCCTTTTGTCCCAGAGCCCATTTATGATGCTGCTCCAAGTGAAATTCATGACAGAATGGATGGTTTCCAAGATCAGTTTGAAGAACTGCAGAAAGAGATGAAAGCCCTGCGTGGGAAAGAACTGTTTGGAAAGAATGTGCATGATCTTTGCCTTGTTCCCAATGTGAAAGTACCTGCTAAGTTCAAGTTGCCTGAATTTGAGAAGTATAAGGGAAACTCTTGCCCTCAGGCACATCTGGTGATGTATGTAAGGAAGATGTCCACTCACACTGATGATCAACGCCTGTTGATCCATTATTTCCAAGACAGTTTGACTGGAGCTGCTCCTAAGTGGTATATGGGCCTTGATAGCACCCATATTCGCACTTTTAATGACTTAGCTGAGGCGTTTGTGAAGCAATACAAGTATAATGTGGACATGGCTCCTGATAGGGATCAATTGCGAGTTATGATGCAGAAAGAGAAGGAATCCTTCAAGGAATATGCTCAGAGATGGCGTGAGGTTGCCGCCCAAGTGATTCCTCCGATGGAAGAGAAAGAGATGACTAAGATTTTCCTTAAGACTCTTGGTCCGTTTTACTACGAGAAGATGATTGAAAGTGCTCCTGTAGACTTCACCGAAATGGTGGGTATGGGTGTCAGGTTGGAAGAAGCTGTGCGAGAAGGTCGTCTGGTTCGGAATGACAATTCGTCTGGTGGTGCGAAGAAGTATGGTTCTTCATTCCAGAAGAAGGAGGAATCAGATGCTAATGCTGTTTCTCATGGGAGGAATAGTCGACTCAGAAATCAATCTCAACAAGTGGCGTCAGTAACTCCTGTTGTGAATTCAGTGCCTGTAGCTCCTGTTGATCAACAACCAGCAAGGCGGAATCCGTATCCTCGAGTTAATATCGATCCTATCCCTATGACATACACTGAACTGTATCCTGCTCTAATTCATAAGAAGTTGGTTCAACCAAGGTCACCACCTCCTGTTCCAGAGAAACTCCCTTGGTGGTACAAAGCTGATGCCACTTGTGCTTTTCATCAGAATGCTCCTGGGCATGATTTGGAAAACTGTTGGTCCCTGAAGAATGAAGTTCAGAGATTGGTTCGTTCTGGAATGCTTTCTTTCCGTGATATTGGCCCAAATGTGCAAAACAATCCGTTGCCAACTCATGAAGCGTCTGCTGTAAATATGGTGCATGGATGCCCTGGGAAGTATAAGATTTATCGTGTGGAACACATCAGAGGATCATTGGTAGAGATGCATGCTACTCTGTGTGAATACAGTCATTATGAGCATAATCATGCTGCTTGTAGGATTTGTTCAGTTAATCCTCGAGGGTGTTACGTTGTGAGAAGAGATTTACAAGAGATGATAGATCAAAGGCTCATTGAGATTCTGAGGGATAGAGATGAAAATGATGTCAATGTGATTGAACCATGCTTTGAAATCCCGGAATGTATAGAGATTAGTTATTATGGCAAAGCTACTGTAGAACCTCTTGTGATATGTTTGCCTGGATCTGTACCTTATAGTTCTGACAAAGCTGTACCCTACAGATACAATGCCACCATGTTGGAAGCTGGAAAAGAAGTTGAGATTAGGCCTCTGTCTTCTGTTGAGAATAAAGCAGATGTTAGTAGAGCGACTAGAAGTGGACGAGTTTTTACTCAACCCCAAACAGTTGTGGACGTCCAGAGGAATCCTACTCAAGTGCCTGTGAGCAATAATGATGCGACAAAAGTTAATGATGGGTCGTCTTCAGGAAAGGAAATGGATGAGATTTTGAAGCTTATCAAGATGAGTGATTATAAGATTGTGGATCAATTGCATCGCACTCCGTACAAGATCTCTATAATGGAACTACTGACAAGTTCTCCTGCTCATAGGGATTCTTTGATGAAAATACTTGATCAAGCCTTTGTGGATTATGATGTGACGCTGGATCAGTTTAATGGGGTTGTGAGTAATATCACTGCATGTAACAATCTGAGCTTCAGTGATGAAGATTTGCCTGAGGAAGGGAGAAATCATAATTTGGCTTTGCACATCTCTGTCAGTTGCAAAGAGGACTCAATGTCCAATGTGTTGATCGATACTGGTTCATCGCTGAATGTCATGCCGAAATCTACTCTTGCTAAGCTGTCTTATGGTGGCACACCAATGAGATTTAGTAATGTGATTGTCAAGGCTTTTGATGGATCGAAGAAATCAGTGGTTGGAGAGGTTGATTTGCCTATTGGTAGTGGACCATTTGTCTTCAAGATTACTTTTCAAGTGATGGACATATTCCCTGCATACAGTTGCTTATTGGGACGCCCATGGATCCATGAGGCTGGGGCAGTTACTTCGACTCTCCACCAAAAGTTGAAATTTGTGAAAGATGGAAAGATGGTTGTTGTGAATGGAGAACAAGCTTTGCTGATTAGTCATCTCTCTTCGTTCCGTACCATAGAGGCTGATGAAGTGGTCATTGGAACTGCATTCCAAGCTCTGTCTGTTAATGATGAATTCAAAAAGGATGAAGCTTCCATTGCCTCCTTCAAAGATGCTCAACTGGTGGTTCAGAATGGACATTCAGGAGCGTGGGGACAAGTGGTGAGTTTGCAAGAGAACAAGAATAGAGCTGGTCTGGGATTTTCTGCCTCAGACAAGTCTGTGATGAAGCCTGAATCTGCTTTTCGTCCTTATCAGGAGATGTTCCATAGTGCTGGGTTTCTACATCCGACTCCTCCAGAAGTGAACGCTATTGTTGAAGACGAACCAGAGCCAGAAGCGTCAAACTTTGTGACCCATGGAAAGATGATTAAGAACTGGATCACCATTGACATTCCTGAGTGTACTCATGCTTCAAAGTAATTTTCTTTTATGTTTTTCAAAAATCCTTTCATTCTGCCCAAGATGAAAGTGAAGTTGTTGGGGCTTTTTCATGTTTGTTTTAAACATTAAAATCATCAATAAAAGTCATTTTGTTTCTGCATATACATGCTTTTTTTTATCTTTTTGCTTTTTATGGAAAGTGGTAACACAAAAAACCTTAAAAATTGTTTTCATTTGCCATAATCTGCACGATTACATGTTTGCATATATCTTTCCTTTTTCCTGAAATAATAATCACTTGTGCAGATTAATCATTAAAACCGTTGAAAGTAATGACCCTGCACCCTCTCCCAACTTCGAGTGTCCTGTGTATGAGGCGGAAGAAGAGAGTGATGAATGTATTCCTGATGAGATTTCTCGACTGCTTGAGCACGAGGAAGACATCATTCAGCCATATAAAGAGCCGTTAGAAGTCATCAACTTGGGTTCTGAAGAAGATAAGAAGGAAGTCAAGATTGGGGCACTGCATGGTCAAGATGTTAAGAAGAGGATGGTAGAGCTTCTTAAAGAGTATGTTGACATTTTTGCGTGGTCCTACCAAGACATGCCTGGGTTGGACACAGATATTGTGGAGCATCGTTTGCCGTTGAAACCTGAATGCCCTCCTGTCAAGCAAAAGCTAAGAAGAAGTCATCTTGAGATGGCGGAAAAGATTAAGAATGAGGTCTTGAAGCAGATAGACGCAGGTTTCCTTGTCACTTCTGTATATCCTCAATGGATTGCCAATATAGTGCCTGTTCCGAAGAAAGACGGAAAAGTTCGTATGTGTGTTGATTATAGAGATTTGAATAAAGCCAGTCCGAAAGATGATTTTCCTCTGCCTCACATTGATATGTTGGTAGATAGCACGGCAAAGTTTGAAGTTTTATCCTTCATGGATGGTTTTTCAGGATATAATCAAATTAAGATGGCACCTGAAGACATGGAAAAGACAACCTTTATTACGCCATGGGGGACATTCTGTTACAAAGTGATCCTTTTGGGTTGAAGAATGCGGGCGCGACGTATCAGAGGGCCATGACCACTCTTTTCCATGATATGATGCACAAAGAAATTGAGGTTTATGTGGATGACATGATTGCCAAATCCCAGTCAGAAGAGGGGCACATGGAGGATCTGTTAAAGTTGTTTCACCGTTTGAGAAAGTATCGTCTCCGCTTAAATCCAAACAAATGCACTTTTGGTGTCTGTTCCGGAAAATTATTGGGTTTCATTGTCAGTCAGAGAGGAATTGAAGTAGATCCTGATAAAGTCAAAGCAATTCAGGAAATGCCAGCACCAAAGACTGAGAAACAAGTGAGAGGTTTCCTCGGACGTTTGAATTATATCTCCAGGTTAATTTCCAATATGACTGCTACCTGTGAGCCAATCTTCAAGTTGTTAAAGAAAAAGGCAAAATACTCATTTTGGTCCCTTAACTATACCCTTGGGTTCACATTGGTCCCTTAACTTTTTTTCGTGTCATTTTAGTCCCTTTACTTTTAAAAAGTTTCATTTCAGTCCTTTTTGTTAAATTAGCGACGGAAAAACTTTGAAATTCGTCGCTAAATTCGTCGCTAATTAGGCAAAAAGGACTAAAATGAAACGTTTTGAAAGTTAAGGGACCAAAATGACACAAAAAAAGTTAAAGGACCAATGTGAACTCAGGGGTATAGTTAAGGGACCAAAATGATTATTTTGCCAAAGAAAAATCAGGGATGTGTGTGGAGTGAAGATTGTCAGAAAGCTTTTGACAACATCAAAGAATATCTGCTTGAACCTCCCATTTTGCTCCCTCCAGCTGAGGGAAGGCCTTTGATTATGTACCTCACAGTACTTGAAAATTCAATGGGATGTGTGTTGGGTCAGCATGACGAGTCTGGTCGAAAAGAGTATGCAATATACTACCTTAGCAAAAAGTTTACCGAGTGCGAAACAAGATACTCGCTGCTTGAGAAAACTTGCTGTGCTTTGGTGTGGGCTGCTCGCCGACTAAGATAGTATATGTTGAACCACACCACCCTATTGATTTCCAAAATGGATCCAATTAAATATGTATTTGAGAAACCTGCATTAATTGGAAGGATCGCTCGCTGGCAAATGTTGTTATCAGAATATGATATTGAATATCGAGCTCAGAAAGCTGTGAAAGGAAGTGTGTTGGCAGAGTACCTCGCTCACCAAACAATTGATGATCATCAATCTATCAGAATGGACTTCCCAGATGAAGATATAATGTATTTGAGATCTCAAGATTGGGATGAACCATTGCCAGAAGAAGGACCAGATCCTGAATCCAAGTGGGGTTTAATTTTTGATGGAGCTTCTAATGTTCATGGCCATGGTATTGGTGCCATTATTATCATTCCGCAAGGTTCACATGTTCCTTTGACTGCAAGGATATGTTTTGATTGTACAAATAATATTGCTGAATATGAAGCTTGCATCATGGGGCTTGAAGAGGCCATTAATCTGAGAATTAAGATTCTTGATGTTTATGGAGATTCTGCGCTTGAGATTAATCAGATCAAAGGAGAATGGGAAACTCGTCATCCTGGTTTAATCCCTTACAAAGATTACGCCAGAAGGCTGTTGACATTCTTCAACAAAGTTGAATTCCACCACATCCCTCGAGATGAGAATCAGATGGCTGATGCTTTAGCCACATTGTCTTCCATGTACAAAGTGAATTTCCATAATGAGGAGCCTCAGATTACAATCAGGCGTCTTGACAGACCTGCTCATGTATTCGCAGTTGAGGAATCAGCAGATGAGAAGCCTTGGTACTTCGATATTAAGCACTTTCTTCAGACTCAAGAGTACCCACTTGGGGCATCAAATAAGGATAAGAAAACTTTGAGGAGATTGGCTGGTAGTTTCTTCATCAATGCTGATGTTTTGTATAAGAGAAATTATGACATGGTTTTGCTCAGATGCGTGGATAGACACGAAGCAGACATGTTGATGCATGAAATCCATGAAGGTTCTTTTGGTACTCATGCCAATGGACATTCGATGGCTAAAAAGATGCTTAGAGCAGGTTACTATTGGCTGACAATGGAATCTGATTGCTACAAGTTTGTAAAGAAGTGTCACAAATGTCAAGTGTATGCTGACAAGATTCATGTTCCTCCGACACTTCTCAATGTCATTTCCTCTCCATGGCCTTTCTCTATGTGGGGTATCGATATGATTGGCATGATTGAACCCAAGGCTTCGAACGGACATCGATTCATCCTGGTAGCAATCGATTATTTTACCAAGTGGGTAGAAGCTGCTTCATATGCTAATGTGACAAAGCAAGTTGTGGTCAGATTTATCAAGAGTAACATCATCTGCAGATATGGTGTACCGAGCAAGATCATTACTGATAATGGCTCGAATCTAAACAACAGCATGATGAGAGAATTGTGTGAAAGTTTCAAAATTGAACATCACAACTCTTCGCCTTATAGGCCAAAGATGAATGGAGCTGTTGAAGCAGCAAATAAGAATATTAAGAAGATTGTGCAAAAGATGGTTGTTACATACAAGGACTGGCATGATATGCTCCCATTTGCTTTGCACGGGTACCGTACATCTGTTCGTACTTCAACCGGGGCAACCCCCTTTTCTTTGGTTTACGGTATGGAAGCAGTGCTCCCCATTGAGGTTGAGATTCCATCACTGAGAGTTTTAATGGAAACCAAGTTATCTGAGGCTGAATGGTGTCAGAGCAGGTTTGATCAGTTGAATTTGATAGAAGAAAAGAGAATGGCGACTTTATGCCATGGTCAGTTATACCAGAAAAGAATGAAGAAAGCTTTTGATAAGAAGGTTCGACCTCGTGTATTCAGAGAAGGCGACCTCGTGCTCAAAAGGATCTTGTCTTTCACCTCCGATTCAAGGGGCAAGTGGACTCCTAATTTTGAAGGACCATATGTTGTTAAGAAAGCCTTCTCTGGCGGTGCATTAATTCTTGCAACTATGGATGGAGAAGAGCTCCCACGTCCCATGAATGTTGATGTAGTCAAGAAATACTTTGCCTAAATATAATAAAAGAACAGCTCGCTAAGTTGAAAACCCGAAAGGGCGGCTTAGGCAAAAAAGAGCGTCTCGGTGGATTGAAAACCCGAAAGGGCGGTCCAGGCAAAAATTAGAGACATAAACAAAATAAAATACCCGGTGGACTGAAAACCCGAAAGGGCGGTCCAGGCAAAAGTTAGGGATTCATGGCAAGTAACTACATCAGACAAGACTTGATCATCAGCAGTCATCTGTTTATCATAAAGAAGTTCAACACATTTCAACGGAAGCCTTTGCTCAGGAATTCCAAGTTGAGAGAGAGGATAGGGTCATTACATTTCAATGTACCTTTTCCACAAAATTACCACTTTCCAAACTTTGTAATAATCCATGGGGTCTTGCCGTTTGCAGGCTACCATTCTATTAAAAAGTTTGAGCCTTTACCTTTTATTGGCAATCTTATTTCTTTCATATCTCTCAAAATGTCATTTATTGTTGATAGTAATTTTTGAAACAAAAAGAAAATTGATCTCAACAAAATCTTTTTGAAATATATAAAAAGGAAGTTTTACTTTGATTCATGAGTGCATTACAAGGAATGGATATGTTGATATAGAATGTGTTCCACTTAATGCACCTTTGGCCTGGTTCGAATATGGTGTAGAACTCAGCTGTTTTGTTCTCTCAGCTCCAATGTTCCCTAGTGTTGGATAGCATTTATTCTGAAGCCATCAAAGGATTGTTATAACAGTTTCTGCTCTGGTGTTCAGCTTGAGACATGCTTGATTATGTTATCTTCGTACTCCATCTCTTGAGTTAAGTTTTGGCAGCATATGCATCATTAACATGCATCAAAAACAGTCATACATTCATATTTGCTATCACGAAGTTTACTGTCAAACAGATTGCTCTTTCATTTAGAGTGTCTTAAGCAGAAAAAGCTCACTTTCCTTGAAAATCCCCACTGAATTTGTTTCTAGGTGGATAATATGTTTCAGTTATTCTGTTCAGATGTCTACGAACAGAAGACCAGCGAGTTTCTCCCTCACTTAGTCTAGTCTTTTTGGCAGTTTCTTTCCATTTGGTCATGGATTAAATTTTGGTTGCTGGACGATGAATATTGAGATTATGCATTTGTGTTTGCATCCACAAATCATTGAAAAAAGTATTATTGATTGCTCTTCACCATCATTGGTACAAGGGGCATCTCTTTCATCGTCAGTGGTACGTCGATGAATTATCTCTTTTATATCATCAGTGGTACGGTGGTATATCTCTTCATGCCTTCAGTGGAACGTTGGTATGTGTTATCATCAGTGGTACGGCGGTACATCTCTTTCATCGTCAGTGGTACGTCGATGAATTGTCTCTTTTTATATCATCAGTGGTACGGTGGTATATCTCTTAATACCTTCAGTGGAACGTTGGTATGTGTTATCGTCAGTGGTACGGCGGTACATCACTTTCATCGTCAGTGGTATGTCGATGAATTGTCTCTTTTTATATCATCAGTGGTACGGTGGTATATCTCTTTTTACCCTCAGTGGAACGTTGGTATATGGTATCGTCAGTGGTACGGCGATACATCTCTTCATATCATCAGTGGTACGATGGTGTGTTAACGGAAGATTGGCATTCTGATTCAAGATGCGTACTTTCTCATCCCCAGTGAAAGAGGATACCCCATTTTCTCACCTCCAGCGAAAGGTGATTCTTTAACCTCTCTGATGCGAAGTGTTTCCCCCAGAGAAGTTTCTTTTCCCACCAAAGTTTCGTCTCTCCAACAAAGTCTTGTCTTCCCCAGTGGAGTTATGCCAGCAAAACATTTGTTTCCCCCCAGTGGAGTTCCTTTTATTCCCCGGTGTTGCCATGTTTTATCCTCATCATATGCATTCATTAAACATTGCATAGCATCTTAGGTTCAAAAATTGTGTTTTATATATTTAAGTCTCTTCGATTTCGTCAAAACGAAGATTTCCAATCATCGTATCTCCAAATCGAAGAAACTTAAATAGGGGCATCTGTCATACCCCAATTTTTGACCCTAAGATCCTATATCATTCATATCCCAATCATTAATCAAGAGCTTCACTTGGAAGTTTTGTTTGTGGTGTTGCACTCACCTCATCAATAAGAGGGACCATCAAGCACCAATGATTGTTTATCTTGTATGCATATTATACTAACCCAAATACCAAAAATATTGCTTTGTTTCTTTGTAGGCTTTTGTTTTGTAGGTACCCAGCCAAGACATGCAATAAACAAGGCATTTTTCATATTTTGGACTGATGAAATCGATTTCCCTATTGGGTAAATCGATTTCCCTGCAGCAATTTTCAACAAAATCACATTCTGGACAACATGAAATCGATTTCCCTCCTGGGTAAATCGATTTCCCTAGTGTATTTTGCGCCAAATTCTCTTCTAGAACAGTGTGAAATCGATTTCACTCCTGGGGAAATCGATTTCCTTAAGGCAAAATTCAAAAAAATATAAGGAGGGAAGCTTGACATCATTTTGGCACCTTTTTATTTGGTCATTTTACCAATTTTCCACCTCATCAAAATTAACCCCTTCATTAAACCCACTTAAACCTCATTTTACCATTTTTACCATTTAAATGCCACTTTAATTACCAATTAAACACAAGTTAATTACCAAACACAAAAAGACCAAACTACCACTACTGTTGCTCCAACTCTATAAATAGAGACCTCTACTCTTTCATTTCTCAAGCTTTGAGAGCCAAAAAGCCCCTTGCAATTTCTCTCCTCATCCCTACCAAATTCACCAAAGCTCTTTGTTCTTTCATAAAGTTTGTGAGTCACACCTTGAACCTCACAAACTTTGAGCTAAGCCACCTTTCATTTCACTCTTTTTTCTTCAATTGTTGAGAGATCAAGATTTGTGTTGGTGATTATTGAAGTGGATCTAAGTTTTGTTCAATAATTGGTAATTTTCATCATCCTTTTTCATCTACCATAATGTGATTCTTTTGTGCTTGTATGTGATGCATCTTTCATGCTATATTGATGATATTTGCTGGTTTTGTGATGGAAAATTCGTGCTCCAATTGATATGTGATCATAAGGTGTTTGTATATTTGTTCAAATCAAGTTTCATGCCTTTAAATGATGTTTTTGCTGAAATTTACACTGATGAAATCGATTTCCTTAAGGCTGAAATCGATTTCATGCTGTACGTAACTTGTTTTTTCTGAAAACTGCACTATGGAAATCGATTTCCCCCTGCATGAAATCGATTTCCTGCTGGCAGAATGTGGTTTTTTGCCTTTTTTATGCTTATTTTGGTTTCCTTCTTCCTCCACTTCATTAATATCATTGGATCTAGGATGTTGATAGGTTTGAAATGACCAAATCCATAATATTAGATGAATGATATTAATGATAGTGTGAGTTGATTATCTTTTATGATTTTTATCTTCTTCTCCTTTTTTTCTTTTGATCGATGAAAGTCTTAATACTTTGAGAATTCTTATGGATTCTTAGTAAAGACTAGATCGTTACCTATTTTCTTTTCGTGCGGTATTGCTTTCGGAGAATGATCTACATATCATTTCTCTCGCATGCATTAGCACATAGAGTTTTGACCGGTCTCGTTGTAGGGTGATTTCTACATAAATCACTTGGCGATCTGCTTAACATAGCGCAATATTTCGTGTCCCGAATAAAAAAAAGATAAAATATGGAAGAGAATTGTATGCGGTTGATTTAAGACTTATGGAAATTTATCGTGTAGTCGCTATGATTTTATCAAGCTTCTGATAAAGTTCCATTGAATTTAAATCCGAGAACATCCTTCACTCACCATCGATCTTTCTTACTAACTTTGATAACATACTTGACAAGTTTCAAGATGGTTATCTTTAACATCTAACAACTAACTTTAATTTCCGCACTTTAATATACCGCTCTTTATATTTCTCGCTTTATCGCTTTATTTTATCATTTCATCATATTTACATTCCGCTATTTTTCCTTTGTCCATTTGGACGTTTATATTCCACTATTTTCTCTTTGTCCATTTGGACATATGTTTATGTTTCCGCTATTTTCTCTTTGTCCACTTGGACCATACTTTACTTTTATGCTAAAACACTAATAAATAACCAAAATCTAAAAAACACTTAAGGCTCTCTTTTGGACTATTGGTTACTATCCCTAGAATTTTGGAGATTCAGACTTATGGACTTAGTGCCTCTGGACCCTTATTCTGTTGTTACTTTGCTGTTATTCTGTCTGTCTGGCATTGGATTGTTGTCTGTTTGTGTGTGCAGGTATTTCCTTAAAAGCCCTTGATGGTTAATTCCAAGGCATTGATATAAGGATTTTACCCGAAAACAGCCGTTACTCTGCCCGATTTTCGTCAGAATTTTAATGTGCTTAATGCAAAGTGGTGCTAAGATAATAAGTTCATCTGGATCCCCAAGTGATAATGTGTTGGTTTGGTATTGATATTCCAAAGGATGGGAAATCTACCTTGACTCATAATGTCAAGTGTTGGCTTCTTATTTCGGTTAGACCGTTCTTTTCCTTAGCTTTTATTTTACGCAATAGGATAGCCTCTTCATCTCCTCCCCTTCTTAAATTTTCAAAATCTTCTCCCTTTTTCCAAAATATTCTTATGTTTGCAATCTTTTCAAAACCTTTTCTCTTAAAATATCTTTTGCCCTTAGTGGCCTTTTTCTTCAAAAAAAGTTTAGACACTGTTAATTGTCGAAACGAGTGGTTATACCCCACGATTTTGAAATTGATTGATATAATGAGATCTTTTCCGCGTGAGAGAGCTAGTGGCATACTCGTTGATTTTATCCGAGTTGGAGCCCTTCTTTCATTTGCGATGCAAAGAACTCATTTGTTCTCATGCTCAAGATCAATGGCTGAGTATTTCTCTCCAACGACGATAAAGTGTTTATTCGTTTTTAAAACGTTTTTCCCTTTAAGCGGAACTACATTAGCTCTGACTTCTCCATTGCACCGAGGAGGTATGTAGGCACAAAGCTTAACGCTTTGCCGAGCTTATTTTAAAAATAAAACAAACTCTTTTTTTTTAGCACACACACAACACAGATTTTCAAAAAGGTTCATGTGGAGTACCACAGATATGAGGGGTGCTTTAAACCTTCCCCTCATATAATCAACACCCGAACCTGAGTTCTCTTCCTTGTTTTAAAAACAAAACTTTGGGTTTTATTCGTTCTTTTCCCTTTTCCTTTGGAAACAATAAAGCGCGGTGGCGACTTTCACTGAAATATTGAGTCGAGTCAATTCCATGGCTTCGGTCTCAGATTTTCCCCGCTACAGCTGCCCGTGACGATCGAATTTATCGATCAGAGCAACCAGCAATACATTATTTAATCCGTTAACTATAATGATCAAACCTATTGATCATCGCAACTAACGGTGACATATTAAATCAGGGTTGTACGCCCAAACATTCAAAACACACTAAACCACGACACTACAGATTTTCATCTTTTCAATACTGCGAATAAGGCAATTCAAAATGCCTTGCAAACCGCAACATTTCAAAACTACGATAGGCCACTCAAAAAGCCTTTAAAACAACTTCAAATCATATCAAATCAAATTTAAATTCAAAGGCGTACAACCTTGTGCCCGAACTACGTTGACTCTGATTCTCCCTAAGGAGATACGTAGGCACTTGGATAACCAAGACGAGTCCCCTTCCCCATAAATCTCATTCTTTCCCCTATTCATTTCTTTAGCTATTAAATCCTAATATTTTAGCCATAAAACTGTCACCTTAGATTCAAAGCCACAGGAAAGGGTTGAGGGTGCCTAACACCTTCCCTCAACCTGATTATAATAATCTTGCCCCGATCTCTCAAACTGCGTAGGGTTTCCTATTCGCCCTTCAGAATAGGCGGCGACTCTAAAATCTATATTTTTAGGGCAGGTTGCTACAATCATGTCACGTGGATACACTATGGAGGTCATTATGGTAGTGGGAAAATAAATTTTAGCAATTTAAGAGTTGTTAAAATGTTATTTTTTGTGACATTTGCAGAATATGATATATGGATAATTGAAAGGTAAATTGTGCATACATTCTGTAATACGGTGAACTGACTTTTATTGAAATGTTGCGGATAGCAAGAGTCGCCACCGACTTTTATTTTATCCAAATTAAATCAGAAAGGCTAAAAGAACAGGAAAAAACCTTTTTAAGAAAAACTGAGTTCAGGGGGTAATTATGCAAAGGGAAGGTGTAAGGCACCCTTTACATCCATGGTTTTCCATGGGCTCTTAATTGCTTTGCTCTTTGTTTTCAGAAATGTAGAAGAAAAGAATATGGACTTTAGCTCGTAAATGAGCGTAGCCATTTTGAAGATTTATGAGAAAGAATATGAAAGATTTTTAGAGCAAGGCAAAACAATTAGGGGCAATTACCTTATAGTTTGAAAAAGGAGTTCTTTTAGCCTTTCAGGGTGAAAGGGTCTATCCTTGCCATAAGAGGGCAGGAAGCCTTTCATTCGGAGGTTGAAGGGTCGTCGCATTATCATTCGCCATAAGACTTACCCATGCCATTGATCGCGACTTTACGTGTCTATTAATCCGATGACTGCAAGTGCACAGTCGTGTCGTGTAGTTTTAAAAGATATCGAATCCACAGGGACTATGAATCGATCTACCGTTATCTAAGGTTACTATGTAAAGCTAAGGCTACTAATAATTTGACTGTTCCTAAGGGAGAGTGATTGTGAATAGTAAGAAATATAATAATGAACCGATATCAGTATGTATTTCGTTTAACTTTAGGTGATCCGAAGGTCCATTGGCTAATGCATAATTCAATTAAAAAATCTTTACTAATTCAATTGGTTAAAAATCCTCGTCTCAAACTTTCGCTCTGTTGATTTAGATTACTATCCTAACTCTTAATGTACGCTTTCGCCATCCCATTAGATATTAGAAAAGCTTTTTGGAAACAACGTAATTAATAAAATGCCTGTTTTATGAAGTTGTTATCTATTTAAATCTCCTAATCTCAAACTTTCACTCTGTTGACTCGGAACATGCTAATATCCCTAACGTACGCTTTCGCCATCCCGCTCGGGTGTAAAAACAATTTTTGAAAATAAATAAGTTTCTAATTAGTTTTAATACGCTTTCGCCATCCTTAAAACTAATGTCCTATGTCTACTATCCAGTTAAAGATCTCAAACTTTCGCTCTATTGATTTTAACCTTTGACCGTCTTAAACCCTAAAACTTTCGCTCTATTGGTTTTAAGACTTACTAATTAAATTAGACATACAAACCAACAACAAGTGATAATTAACAAAACATAATTAAGCCAATTTATTTCGGATCCCACAGTTAACTTACTTTACATACCGATACCTTAGTAAATTAGCCAGACATATTAATACGGTTAAGCATGCATAAATTAATTTGGCTTATAATAAAAGGCATGTTAATGGGCATATAATATATCATGCAATAACTATATAAATAAAGGCGGTAAATATTAAACCTGAATTAAATAAATTGCAATTGAATCTTCGAGTACTGAACTTCCACCACAGGTTGGCTGGATCGTTCTTCGGAATTTAAACGGACGAAAATTAAAACAAGGAAATAAAAGCGATAAATCTAACGTAAGGCTAGATTTATAAAAGGTTCACAACAATTTCCGGTGTAGAAATCGTTGTGAGAAAAATAGACTGTTTGAATGAAAGCAAGAAGAAAATATAAAGCACGGTACAATTTCGGCAGCACTTCGTTAGCAGGAAATCGGACATTGAGAACTGAGGTGACTGCTTCTATTTATAGGGGAGTTTCTGCAGTTGCGTTGCGTGAAAAGAGGGACTTTTTCAGACTGGGGCTGGAGACGTGCGTCTCCACTTCTTTAGGAAGCTCCTTTGAATGACTTGAGACGTGCGTCTCAAGTGGAGAAAATGTAGGGGACTAGAGACGTGCGTCTCCCTTTTGCTGACGTGGCCAATGAGACGTTGGAGACGTGCGTCTCCACTTGCTTGTGTGGTTTCGGCCACGCACATTTGATTCTCAGAGGGCTGGCTTGTTTCTTTTGAGCCTTAGGGTCTTCTTTAGTACATTTGGGCCTTATTTGTACCTCCTTTTCACTTCAACACCCATTTATCATATTTTAGGCCTAAATAGTGGTCGTTTTAGCTCCATTTCCCCTCCTTTTCATAAATAGTCGTAATAAGAGTGTAAAACCTGAAACAAAGCAAAAACTCGCGTAATATCATAATAAATCAACATAATAAACGGAAAATGCTATCAATATCTACGGAATTCAAGCTAAATATACGATATAAAATCGTGTTATCAGCCATAGAGAGGCAGGTAGTCCAAGGGAAGGATCAGAATAGCCTTTTCGTAGGCAGCCAGAGGATACCTCAGCCTTTTCGTAGGCAACTTCCGAGGGTCGAGATCATGTGTATCGAAGGCAGCATCATTAGGGACCATGATCTTAATCGAGGCAACATGGCTGAGGTATCCTCGTATTTGAGGGACTGGCTATTCTGCAAAAAACACAAGGCAACAAGCAACAGGCAACAGAGAGGTTTACCCAAAAGTGTGCGTGTGTGCACCAATCACGTGATCAGTTCAGAATATATTATCTTATAATGATTAAGTGATGCTAGTTTAATTCAGGGTTGCACTCCCTAAAGTTACTAACCACAACAATTGATAAACAAATATAATTAAAGCAAATACGGGGAAGGGGAAAATGAAACCAGCGGAGGAAAGGGGAATTGAAGCCAGCGGGATAACAATATTAATAGGTCTAACATGAGTAATAATTAATAGCAGGGTTTAAGGTTACCGATATTCGAAGCTTTGGCATTTGGCAAACCCTGAAAGGTGGGAAAAATGGCAAACAAAAATAGGGTGAGTGCATTATCAGTTCAGGGTCAATTAGGGTTAACCCTAATTTAATAAATAAAAATAACATTAAATAAATAAATGTTTAAAACAGAAAATAGCACTTAGCTTTAATTTGATCTGATGTGGTTGGCGGTCGGAGTATATTGGAAGAACAACCCTCAAAAAGGCACAAAAAAACAAATATTTCAGTGTATGGAATGATCTTCGTAAACCCTGATTAGGGTACGAATTGAATAAGGCAATGCAATCGATTTAATTAATTATTGGTTTCGCAACCTAATTAATTAAATCGAAGAGAGAAAATAAAATCAGGCAAAAAACATTTTTATGATTTTTTATGAATTAAATAAAGGGTTAATGAACTTTTTCGTCCCTTTAAATATTTCAAATTTCGTTTTTAGTCCCTCCAAAATTTTCCTTCAAGAAATCGTCCCTTCAAAATTTTTCTTCCGAACTATTGGTCCCTAACGTCAAATTTCGTAGCTAATTGGTGGCTAAAATCGTAGCTAATCTCTAGCAAATTTGATGGTAGGGACCAATAGTTTAGACGAAAAATTTTGAAGGGACGATTTCTTAAAGGAAAATTTTTGAGGGACTAAAAACGAAATCTGCAATATTTAGAGGGACCAAAAAGTTCATTAACCCTTAAATAAAATAAATATGAATTATAAAGATATTTAAATAATTATTTAATCACAATAAATAAATAATAAATATTAAGAAAATAAATAAATATAATATTGTAATAATAAATATCATATAAATAGATATTATTAATATATGTGAAATAAAATAAAATATAAATAATATAATTATTATTATAAAAAACAAATAAATAAATAAGTATTTATAAATAAAAGATATTATAAATAATATAAATATTATTATTACAAAAAAAGATTTTTAGAAAATATATAGTTTTATAAGTAAAAGAGAAAAAAACAAATAATAAAACAAAATATAAATATATAAATAAATAAAACGTCATGTAATTAAAAATAAATAAAAAATTGCAAAAAACTCAACTTTTGATCCTGTGTGGCCTGGCTATGAGGGACTAGGATGTTCCTGCTGTTTCCTGGGCGTGGGATCGTTTTAGGCGAAGATCTAATGGTAGAGAGCGCGGGGGTGCATCATATGCGTTGGATGAGGGAGCACTGGATCCAACAGATTTGAAGCTCTGTTGCGCGCGCGAGCAGGTCAACTGAGAAGTGCACGCGAGCATCTTCTTCCCCATCCGTCGTGTAAAACCTGTAGCGACCTTTACCGACGGTTTTCGACTGTGGCTAAAACCTGCATCAATCCAAATCTTGCAAAACGCAACATAAATCCAGAATAAAGTTACAGATCGATCTAAAATACTCCCACGATCATGATAGAACCCTCGACTTGGCCCAATTTTGGCTATTTGTATGGAGCCCCAATTGGAAGCTTGGAACCCTAGTAATGGTAGGTTCCAATACCTGCACTTTAAAACAAAATCAAACTATCCAGACAGCATTATTACATCAATACGAACACAAATATATCATTCATTCATATGCAGTATGCGTAAATGTGTGAGATCGAGTTTGAGAATTTCTTGCTCTTTTGTAAGCGTGTATTTACGTTTCTTGAAGACCTGGGTTGATGATTATGATGTGACTAGCTTCAAGAGATCCCAAGGAATCGTTTGTGACTCCTTGCTTGGCCTGAATCCCTCTGTAATCTGAAATCCGAGTTGGATTTTGTCTTCCCTTTTTTGAGTTTTTCACAAGTTTCTTTTTTGGACCATAACCCTTATGACCTCCTCTGCATTGGCACGAATGACCTCTATATACTGGATGAAATTAGGGCAATATAATTGACCTGAATCTTGAAGAATCTTTGATTGAAAGTTTGATTTGGAACTTTGATATTTTTTTATTCCATTCTTACTAACTTTGGCCTATTTTGTATATTCTCTTTTCCAATCAATATCTCCACACTTTTAAGACCATAATCTGATATTTTGGATGATTTGAGAATGACTATAATTGAATCAAATCTAATCCCTTTTTATTTTTCCTTCCAAATACTTGATTAAATCATGATTTAATTGAAGATTAATTCATATAAAATCAAATTTTAATCAAAAATTCGTGGCCTTCTGATTAGAGCTTCTAGATAACTTATTTTGCAAGATTGGGTCCTAAAGTCACGGGCCTCTTTGCAAAAAAATCCATTTTGAGGCCTTTTATTTCACATTTTCCCTTCAAAATAAGCTAACTTTGACAAGGCATATCTCCCTCAATATTTAAGATATGGAGGAGTTATAGGACTTTTTGGAAACCTCAAGATGTCCTCTACAAGCCACTTTGGAAGCTTTTTTACATTTGAAGAATTTATCTTGAAGATATTGGCTTTGACAAAAAACTGCTTTTGGTTGACTTTTGAAAAAGACCTATAATGTTTTGGTCCATATCTCTCAAATGAAGCATTTTTAGACTTGGCATGTGAGAGAAAAAGTTGTAGAGAATCAAATTTCCTTCAAGATGAGCTTTGGATGGGAAATTTTTGATGTTCCATGTGAAAGTTATGGCTGGTCAAAGTTCAGTTGACTTTTCCTATAAAAAACCCTAATTTAGAAACCTTTTGATTTGTTGATTTTTTATCTTTTCTTGATGAACCGTGATCAATTCTTGATAAAATGGTGAATGATACTTAAACATGAGGATCTTGACAAAAAACAGGAGTTTTGATTGTATTTTGACCATAGTTGTCTTTTAGGTCAAACTAGTCGACTGTTGACTTTTTGAGCAATTGAGTGACCAGTCTTTTGTATTGAGCCCTGAATTTTGTTATGGGGATAGTGTGGAGTGTCATAGGCCATATGGGATGCCTTAGAGCCATTGGTTCATTGGTTTTCCTTTGAGTAAGCCAAACCCTAGTTTCAGAGCCTTGCATAGGAGAGTGTGTCTTGGAGCTTTATGTATTGACTTGAATTTGTATAAGAGAAATAGTATGGGCAAATTTTGGGGTATGACACATATCTTGGCTAGTTTGATCACAAAAGTGAAACAAAGTACGAAACATAAAAATATTACAAGGGTTAGAGCAATTAATTAAAGTCCTTAGGGAGATTATCCTTTATCTTGGAATATTGGGATGCCAACAATGACAGACGACGTTCGATTAGTGCTTGTTGTTTTTGCAGTTCTTCGATTTCTGGTACTAACTTTTGTGCTGTCTCGAGGTGTCGAATCCCTGACTGCACCACTTCATTCAACTCATTCTGCTGGGATTGTTTGATTTCCTCTTGGCGAGACTTGGCAGTTTTTATCTTCTCTTCGAGGAGTTTAATTTCTTGTTCCCATGATTTGATGTCCGCTTCACAAGTTTCATATTCTTTTTGGCGATTCGCACGCTCAAGCTCAAGGACATCAGCCTTTCTAGTTGCATCACCAGCAACTTTCCACGAAGAACTATGAGAAGTTATTTTTGCCTTGAGTTGTTCGTCAATATCTCGTTTTCGAAGAATGTCATCTTGAAGCTGATCGACCAGAGAATTCAGCGAGACAATCACTTGTGAGACTTCCTCTGACACCAAGAGTAAATCCACCTTCTTCAAAAGATTGTTCAAACCAAAACAACAGGTGGAATCCTTACGTAGAACTTCGATAAGGTTGGCTTCAAAGAACTTTTTTTTTATCTGACGAAGGAGGTTTGGAATACCACTCTCCTTATTACTTTCCGCCAAGACATTCGAAGAAGGTTCAAGCCTGATAGGCGAAACACTCTCGGCATTCATCATAGCCTTGAGGAAGCTTACAGGATCAGTATTCTTGAGTCGCTCCAGTTCTATAGGAGTGAGCACTGCAGGGGTCTGCTTCGAAGTGGCCACAGGGGTAACTATAGTCCCGAAGGTCGAAGTTTCATTATTACCTGGTGTAGGAAAATTAGAAGCTTCGTCCATATCCTCATGTTCAGAAATAGTGTCCTCGCTCCTAGTTGGCTGCTCAACTACATTGCCGCTATTTGAATGTTGAGGGTTTTCTTCCATGTCTTCATCTTGATGAGTAATTGGAGAAGCGTCATCCGAATGACTTTCCTCAACACGCACAGGTGAAATGATAGTCGCAATAGGTTGAACGTCTTCGAGAACTGGAGAAAGGACAGGAGATTTACGTTGAGGAATACCTATACGTGTAATCAACACTTGTTAAGACAAAAAAGTTGAAGAAATTGTGTGTCAATTAGAAAGGGCAAATGTATACCATGAAGATTATCAAGATCAATATTGAGGTGTGAAGTTTTGAGGTCAGAAGTAGCTGTGCCCACGTCATCCTACATTTACAAGGTAAGATGTAAACTTAGCCATTGAAGTTAAATATGAAAAATGGTTATGTTATAAAATCCAAATACCTTGGTTGGGACATTATCTGGGCTCGATTTATGGCTCTCCACAACTGGGATAGTACTAGTAACCTTTAAAGGGGATTCTTCAGAAGATACCTTATCACTCGAGGAAGCAAGCTTCGAAGTCCCAGATCCTTTTTCTTTGGTCAAAGAAATGGTAGTCTTTTGTCTTTTCTTTGCTGCTTGTCTGGTACGAGGAGGAGATTTGTCCCCATCATCTGAAGCATTAGTGCGAGAAATTTTCCGCTTTGAAGGTGTCGGAGGCTTCAAACTCTGAAAATGCACATTAATCAAAGTGAGTAATATTCAGAAAATTGCACAAGTTAGAATATAAGGTATGTACGTACCGTGGGTTTCTTGCCAGTAGTGACAGAATCACTCCCACTTGTTTTGGTGCTTTTCGAAGCTCCAGCGTCTTTCTGTGCAGGGGCTTCCTTAATAACTTTCTTTCGACTCACAGCTGTGAACAAGATAGAAGTCAGTATTTAAGTAAGGAAAGAAAGTTAGTCGAAGGATAATCCAAACTCCAACCTTCAGGTATAGGAGTCAAAACACGAACATGATCAAGACTTAAATGAAGATGTCCATTGAAATTATCTAAGGTGTGCTTAGTCGGAACCACACGTTCAGTGCGTTTTTTAGATTGTTCGCAAAGGATTTTGGGAACATTCTCACACGCAAACCAGTCTGGGAAAGGAGGACTTAGAGCCACACCAAAATCAGCACTAGGTAGTGGAGGGAATTTTGGAGGATTAAGCTTAAAAGCCACTTCATAACGTAGTTCAGGTTGAACATACGTGGGCAATTTTAACTTATTCAGTTTAGCAGAAAACTTTTCACGTAAAGTGACCGCAGCTTCACGAACGGTCCGACTAAGGTCATCAGGCCTGTAGATAGTTTCAAAGAATTTTTGAAAGGCTTGGATTTCTTTAATATGAGTCGAAGTACCTTTATGGAAATTCTCCTACACATCAACAAAAGCTTCAGTTAGTTCTTGAGTAAGGCTCTCAGCATCGAAGATTTGCGTAGTATAATAATCTGTCCACCATTGATGAAAATCTATGGTAGAATAGAAGGCAGGCTCGGAGGAGATGGGAGAGAGAGTTGTGATGCCAACATATTTGGAGATTTTGGATTCATATTCATCTTCAGCTAAATGCAGAGTGTGTAGACACATGTGATTCCTCTTGTCATACATGCATTTTGGTTTAAGCTGAACCAATCCAAATTGTCTCGATACCAGATTTGGTTGATAGCAAAGAAGACAACAATGACTTTTGGGGGATCGTAGTCGGTGGTATAACAGTTTAGGAGTGAGGAAAGCCTCCTAAATAACCATGGATTCGGCTTGTGGATCTGGAGAAGTTGCTGGAAATTCTCGAGTAAACCACTCAGGACCTACTTTCCTTTTTACAAATGGAGCCATGGAAGGACTAAACTGATAACGTTTAGCGAACATCATCATGTACGCTAAAAAAGATTCCTGAAGCTTTCCCGTTTCTTCTTTTGGAGTCAGGTGAGCCAATCTAGTTCCTTCTACTGTTCGATTTTTAATGGCTGTATCTTCTTCATCCACAATACCTTTATATGGGAGATGAGCCTCGAAAGTAGCATTGAGCCATATCTGCAACAACCAGAAGGGGTCAGCGAAAAGGAGAGATCCTGTTTTGTAGTTCTTGACGAGATCTGTTGCTTCACCAAGGTTCTCGTAAAGGAATCCTAGAATTAACTGGCTTAAGTTTAACTTTTTCCCAGCATTTATCTGGTTAGCCATACAAAGATACCTCTTTGCTACTTGGATAGACCTAGAACAAAAAACACATCTCGAAAGCCAGAGTGCTAGAAACGCAATGTGTTCTTCATCTGTGACTTCTGTAGTCGTTTGGATATGGTATCTTTGGATAAAAGAAGTATAGGTGACTTTCGCTTCATTGAACTGGATGGTGGCAATATCCATGAAGTTGGGATCGAAGATTTCCCCAGTTGGTCGAAGCCCTGTGATAGCGGCTACATCGAAGAGAGTAGGGGTAATCATGAAGGATAGAAAAACACTTAGAAAGGGGGGGGGGGTTTGAATAAGTGTAGTTTCAAAACTCGTAAGATAAAAATAATTTGCACAAGTATTTTTATCCTGGTTCGTTGTTAACTAAACTACTCCAGTCCACCCTATACAAGGTGATTTACCTCAACTGAGGATTTAATCCACTAATCACACGAGATTACAATGGTTTTCCACTTAGACAACTTCTAAGTCTTCTAGAGTCTTCTGATCACAACTTGGTCACTCTAGGAACAACTGCTTAGAGACCTTCTAAGACTTCTCTAGAGTATACTGATCACAACCCGATCACTCTAGTCCTTTACAATTTAATGTAAAAAAATTCTAAGAGTATTACAATTGCTTCTTAAAAGCGATAATCACAAACTGTGATATTTCTCTTACAGATTTAAGCTTAGACTCACTAAAGTATTACAACAGTAATGTAGTGAGGTTGAAGATGAAGTTTCTGAGCTTTTAGTTGAACAGCGTTTCAGCAAGTTAATATTCACAGAAATTGTTAAGAATTGGTAACCTTGCTTCTCATCAGAACTTCATTTATATAGGCGTTTGAGAAGATGACCGTTGGGAGCATTTAATGCTTTGCGTATTCCGTACAACATTGCATTTAATGTTTCACTGTTTTGTCAACTACCTCGAGCCTTGCTTTTGCTGTGACTACTGACATTGCCTTTAATAGCTTCTAACGTTCCTTTTGTCAGTCAGCGTAGCCTGCCATCTAGTACTTGATTCTGATTTGTTCTTTGTAAATACTACGTTGAAAATCATCAGAGTACAAACAGCTTGGTGCAGAGCATCTTCTGATCTCCTGATCTTGATATGCTTCTGAGCGTGATTCCATGACTTCAGTGCTTCTGCTTCTGAACTCAAGTTCTTCTGATGCTTCTAATAGACCATGTTCTGATTCTGCTTGACCATCTTCTGATGTCTTGCCAGACCATGTGCTGAAGTTGCATACTGAACCTTCTGAGTCAAAGCTTCTTAGCGCTGATTTGTGCATACTCTTTATATATTTCCTGAAAGGGAAATTGCATAGGATTAGAGTACCACATTATCTTGAGCAAAATTCATATACATTGTTATCATCAAAACTAAGATTATTGATCAGAACAATTCTTGTTCTAACAAATCATTCCACAAGGAAGGTGGAAAGTATTGTGAGAAGCATCCCAGAAATGTACTGATGCTACTAACATGGTTTGGTTATATTCTAAACCTGTTTTGGATAATTGGATTCGGTCATAAATCCCTAGTTCCTTCCAAAATGAAGCCTTTTGTTTTTCTACTTTAGTTAGCCAAGCGTAATACAGGTCAGGATCTTTTGCTAAAGGAATTGACCTAAAGACTTTCACGAAATTGGTTACATAATTCAACCTAATTTTTTCTAAGACCGCAGTAGCTTCGATCGAAGTATCATCTGCATTGTCAGGTTCAGCTAAGATTGGGTGGCCATCTTCATCTATTTTGTTCTTACTAACCAAAGGCCTAGTTTTATAATAAGCAGAGAAAAATTTACCCAGAGAAGGGTTATTTCCTCCAGGTAAGGGGCCCATAAAGGCATGAGTTTTTTCAGAAAGTTCAAAAGGAATGATTACTTGAGAAGCGTAGATAGCGTGAGTCTCTGCGGCGTTTGGGTCTGGAATGTGTTGTTGATTCCCTATTTGTGTAGGATTTTGAAGTTTTTGAATAGGTTGGAGAGCATTTGAAGAAGACGCCATGGATAAGTTTGTTTCAAAAATTGGGTCAAAAACCAAAGAGGATTTCTTTTTCTGTGATGATCGCAGAATAATGAAAGATGAAGTTGTGTGAAGGTAAAGGGTTAAGTATTTAAAGGTTTAGTGGAAACCTTTTCAAATCTTTTGGGTAAAGGTCAAAGGACACGCGACAAGCGCTGATTTAATCCAACGGCGGTCGAACAGTTGTTAGCCTTACTCCTAGTATATAGGATCAATGATCACAAGTAATGACAAAACGTAGGAATGCACGTTTTGAAGAGACGTTTTTGAAAATGACAAGACGTTTTGAAAGTTGAGTCATAAATGATTATGACGTTAGTCAGTTGTCTTGGAACTCTAAAAAATGAGTAAAACGAAATCTCATCATGACAAGAAACGCCTATTTCTCTTGTTTTCGAAACAGGCATTTATTGGGGGCAATTTGTTAGCTGGAGATTTAGTTTGGAGAGAATATTCTTTGAAGAGTTAGAATTCGAAGAAGAATGGTTTCTGATGACCATTTCTGAGAATAAAAATGGCTCCTGATGGCTGTTGTACCCTAAATTTTGCCCCGACTTTTTATCTGCATCATTTGCATTTAGTATTCTTATTTTATCTCAAAAAAATTGAAAAAAATATATGTAGCGTCTTATACGTTCATTTGCATCATTTGCATTCAAAAAAATCAAAAATATATATGCATGCATTTCATACATGATTTTATAATTAATAGTATTTTTGTTTATTCTTACTAATTTATTTATTTATTTATTTTTTTTTTTTGAGATTTATAATTTTAATTTTAAATTCAATTTAGATTTAAGTTGAGTTTTTAATTAAAATTAATAAATCAATTTTATTTGTTATTATTTGTTTTTATTTTGTTTCTTTTATAGGTGCAATTAAAACAATTGATGGTCCAAGTTACTCAAGTTTGGAAGGCCCATCACATTTGCTAAGCCCAAGTTTTAGTCCAAGCCAATTTGAGATTTGCAAGCCAAGTTGAGATAATGGATCAATTAATTTTCTCAAGCCTTGAAGCCAAAAGGTGGGACCACTCCACAAGAATCACACGCATTGCTCATATTTTTCAGCAAGGAATTGGAGTCCAATTTTCATCATTTTCACTAAAGACAAATAAAATGGACAGCTCACATCTTTTTCCACTCATTTGCTCACCAATTTCGTTCACGGTTTTCTCTCCCTCTCAAATAATCCCACAAAATCAGCATGATCATCACACTCTCTAACAAATTTGATTCCCAATCCTCCCATGAAATGCCTCATATGCCCTCACTCTCCAATTGCTATATAATAACACGCTCAGAGCCAGAAAAGGGAGAGGAAGAAAAAGCTACTGTTACTCTGCAGAAATATCATCACAAACTTCCTCCACAAAAGTTTCATCAGAACCAAATCACACACACTTCACTTCTTTTAACTCTTAATGCTTGGTGAAGTATTATGAGAGATTCAATTTATGAATCTGCTATGAACTATCACTGAAGCTATATTACAGAAATTCGGAGGAAGAAAATCATAGAGTTACTCTGCCAAATTCATTACAGAAACTTCCTCCAAATCTTAAATCATCACCCACCTCCATAACTTCCATCCACAAATCACATAAACAACTCACCCATCGATCCATCCTCAAAACTCACCTTCAATCATCTTCATCATCACCGTGAATCTTCATCAACCTCATATCACCTTCTTGCATAAACCAAAACTCCATACATCACCAAACCGTAACAACCTGCCTCTCATTCATTCAATCATTCATTCAACTCTTCACGAGACAGCACTTCATTCTCCACGAGTAAGCTCTGCACAATAACAACACTGAGCAACTTTCCATCGTCACCATCAACTCATCATCTTGGCGCCTCACGCAATTCTTCGACGAATCACAACAGAGATCCATCGCACCAAAAGAGAACCGACTCGCGACGTCATCGTCACTTCGCCGTAACGGATTCATCCTTCAGCGTTCTCGGAGCAGATCGGAAAGAAGGAGTTCAATTAGAGGCATTCGTCGAAGATCTTCCAACTCGCATCTCCAACGGTAACTCTTTCCTTTTTGCAATGTTTTGTAATCGTTGAAATTGTTGAATCAATGATACTTGAATGTTTACGAACTATTTGATGTGCATGATTTCTTCTTGTATGAATAGATTGTTTGTTGGTTATCTCTGTTTTGGTAAAACTTGTTTTAAAATCTGAGAAGCTTTGATATAATAGATTGAGAGGTAGAGAGACACCAAGTTTGAGCGCGTGAGAGATGAGAGATTCCATGAAACAGAGCTTAATTTTTAAAATCTGGAAACAGAGAGTGAACAGAAGAGAGGCCGTGAGAGAGTATCTAGAGGGAGGCATTTTGTTCACTTTAGAACTTTAGGGTTTTTGTGTTAAATGGAAGAATTGGGCTTATCTGAGGCCCAACGTTTTCTCTTGCTATATCCAGCACCCTATATGCTTGACGCACCCTCTGTATGGGGCAGACTTTTGTTTTCTTGGGCCCTCCTTTGAGCCCAGCGAATTTATCTTTGCACCCCATGTTTTTTACTGTTTCTAGCCCATTTTACTTGTTTGTTTAGTTTTATATAGTTTCTTTTAATTATTTGTTTTCAGTATCAAAAATACAAAAACATGCTTTCATCTTAGTCTTTTATTTTCATATTAAAAAATACAAAAAATATATGTTAGATTTATTAATTTTTCTCATGTTAAAAAATACCAAAAATATGTTTATCTATTTTAATTTTCTTTTAGATTTTAATATGCTTATTTTTATATTCTCTTTAGTTGATTTTGATTAATATTTGTTAGTATATTTTTGCCATTTTATTCATGCATCATTTTATATATATCCGTGACTAATATTTGCTTGATTTTTGTGAGGTACTACTATCTTTGAGGACTTTCTTGTGGACTTTATACTTCATTTTAATTTCGTTTATATTATCCTTTTATTTTCCGCTTTATTTTTCGATTGGGTTGTAATAATTAGTAGTTAATTTTCATCCCCATTCGTTTAAGTTTGTAATCCCCATCCCCGAGGCCTTGTAATAATTTTACCGCTTTCCTTTATCGCTTTATTTTATTATTGCTTGCATGCTTTAACCATTTTTCAAAATAAAATAAAATTAGGATCTTAGCCGTTTTCTACCATAAGTCGAGTGCCTTGCACATCGCCATCGACCTGTTTTCAAAACTCTTTTCATAATAAAACCTTGACTTTTGTCATGCGATCTTCTTTAAAACCCTTTTGTGCACTTGCACTCTTTTTCCTTTTAAACTGTTTTCAATAAAACCTTTTTAAAACTTTTGAGCAGAACTACAAATGCTCTGACTTCTCCATTGCACTGAGGAGGTATGTAGGCACAAGACACAACGTCTTGCCGAGCAAACTTTTTGTAAATAATCTTTTCTTATTTCTTTCTTTTTAGCAAACAAAATCGCTTTAACTTTCAAACACGGATTTTAAAAAGGTTCTTGTGGAGTACCACAGATGTGAGGGGTGCTAATACCTTCCCCTTGCATAACCAACCCCCGTATCCAGATTTCTCTTTGTGGTTTTTTTCGAGTTTTTTCCCTTTCCTCTTTTGGAATAAAAAAAGTTCGGTGGCGACTCTTGCTTTTAAACGAGTTAAGTTAACAAATGGCTTAAACTCAAATTTTCCGCTGCTACAATGGCCATGATTCGAGGATGTTGTTTAAGTTGAAGTAAAGATAATGGAAATTGAAGCTAGTTCGAAGTAAATTGTCTTTAAGACTTAAGCGTTTTTACGAAATACGAAGGGTACTGAAGCTTGGCGTGTTTTCATAGCATTCTCGGTTTGGATCACGTTGCCACGTATCGAAAGAGAATTCAGGCGGGAGGATTTGAATTTCGAAATAGTCTGTGTAACCGAACAAGGACAGATGGAGCCCCAGGGATTCGAAGCGTATGCATGTGAGCAACGTGGCGTTTCGCTAGTGTAGGACCGTTAGAGTCGAAATTAGTATAAATAAGGATCTTAATATCGGGATCCAGTGTGTTCATTTTGTACAAATCACTCACAAATCACTCTAGTATCAAGTGTTAAGAGAACGAGTTCGCTGAGAAATGTACGTATGACACCACCAATTTAAATACATTTGTATACATCTTTATTCAAGTATCTTTCCAGTTTCTTTCATATTTCTTTATAGTTTAGTCATTTACATTCTTGCATTTTATCTTTCGTTTAAGTTTACTTCGAAGCATTTACATTCTGTAATTTACGTTCCTGTACTTTAAATTTCTTGCAAATTTATATTTGTTTCATCTTTTGCCTAAGTTATATTTACGTGTATAACAAGACAATTATCAGTCTTTGCATTTCGTTTATTTGTTTCTTATTTCGAAGCCAAACAACTGACAGAATATGAACCAAATTATCACAAAAGACAAGCTTTTTGACTATGTCCTAGGATCAATCTAGTCGATCCTGCGAGTAACCAAAGTATATTTTTTATAGTTTGGAAGACTAGCGGTTGTTTACTGGAAATCACCGTAAACACTAATGCTGGCATATTTGACCGTAGAGTTGCTGGATAACTGAACTTGAGACGTTATCCAATGGATGGCATTCAAGGGCGGGGTGATGCGGTTGTGATGTTTTGCGTGATTCCTGGAGCGCCAAATAATAGCCAGAGTGTTAATAACAGCAGAACTAAGAACAAGAGCAGTTTGGGGGGATTTGTTCCGATAACAAAACTCAAGCCAATCTATAATGGAACCCAGGCAGCCCGATAATTGAAATTTATCCAGCAACCAACGCCAAAGAAACCTGGAGAAAGAGCAATCAAAGATAATGTGCTGGAAGGAGTCAGAAGCAGCACGACAAAGCCAGCAACGAGAGGCTAATGGAATGCCTCTATCCATCAGAAAATCGTCTGTGGGAAGCTTCAGATATATCATCTTCTAGACAGTTAAGGATCTACTTGGAGGGATGTTAGTGTGCCAAAGGAATTTACTCCAGTGCACCTCCAGAGTCTTCCTAGCTTTGAAACAATATGCCTCTTTCAAAGTAAGGAAACCAGTGGAGTTATGCTTCCAAGACAGGAAGTCGTCAATGTTTCCAGTAAGAGGATTGCAGTCGGCGAGCTTAGAATTTAAGAAAGGGAACCACGAAAACCAATCAGACGGAATGTTCCATTGGCCGTTTGAAGATAAATCTGCGATCCGAACAAAAGGGCTGATGCCATGATGCAGCAGCTGGTCAGTGCTAGTGTTTAACAAAAGGGGGTCACCTGTCCAGGGGTCAGACTAGAATTTGACATTGTTGTTCGAGCCGATGCACCAACAAGAATTAAGGAGGTGATTCGAAGCTTCAGCCTTGATACTCGTCCATAAAGTAGAGAAAATATGATATCGTATGAAACCATAAGGTCTAAGGATCCGATTCTTTAACAGAGTGGCCCAATCTTCGTTACTGTTAAGCATGTCCCAAAGCAGCTTCAGATTAGTAGCTTCATTAAGGTGAGTCAGCGATCTCAGACCCAGACCACCTTTAGAGAGGGGTTGGTAAACTTTCTACCAAGAGACCACATATAACATTCTTTTTGAGGTGCTTCCAGACCAAATAAAATTTCTGCAAGCTTTTTCGACAATTTTAATCGCAGCGGCAGGCCAATTGTATATGTTGATAGAGTACATGGTCATGCTAAGAATGATGGATTTCACAAGAGTTAATCTATCGGCCATAGAGAGACAATTACCCTTCCAGCTAGCCAACTTTGCACAAATTTTGTCCGCAAAAAACGCAATGTGGCACATCTTAACTCTCCCTTTGAACAGCGGGATCCCAAGGTAGGAGAAAGGGAGAGTTCCCAATTGAAAACCTGTTTCATTGATGATGCGGTGCTGCTTCCTAACCGATAACGAACCAGAATACAGGAAAGACTTAGAAAGATTAATATTCTGACCAGAGGCATTGGAGTAGTCCCTGAAAATACTTTTTAGCACCCGGACATTGGACAACTTCCCAGTACAGAAGAGCAGGATATCGTCGGCATACATAATGTGGGAGGGGACCAAATTTGATTTGGAACCCTTCATCAGTTCCAGGGAACCATCCAAGACAACTTGCTTGATCATGCGGCTTAAGACATCCTCGACTAAGCAGAAAAGGAGAGGGGACAGCGGGTCTCCTTGCCGGACACCTCTAGTGCAATTGAAGTACCCATGAAGCTCACCATTTAAACTGACAGAGAGAGAAGCTGAAGATAGAATAACAGAGATCCAGTTGCAGAAGGTGGGAGAGAAGCCATAAGCCTTAAGAACCTGTAGGATGAAGTCCCATGTGATGGTGTCGAAAGCTTTCGAAATGTCGATTTTCAAGGCGATATTGCCATTAATGTGCTTGTTGTCCAAAACGTTGATGGCTTCGGATGCAAGGCAGATACAATTTCTTATATTTCTCCCGTGAATGAAACCCCTTTGCTCCTTGGTGACAAGGAACGGCAAAATCGAAGAGAAGCGGTTCGCAAGAATCTTGGTAATAATCTTGAATTTGAAGTTGTTAAGAGCGATCGGTCGGAACATATCAATGGATAGCGCGTCAGAGGATTTGGGGATGAGAATGATTTTACCGGCGTTGAAATTAGGGAGGATCCAGCCATGATTGAAAAATTGCAGCACTGCAGCATAAACATCCTCACAAATAACGCTCCAATAAGTGTGATAGAAAGTTCCTCCAAAACCGTCGGGCCCGGGAGCGCTATTCTTTTTGAGACTGAAGACTGCACCTTTAATTTCCTCCTTGGAGGGGCACACAACCAGCATGTTGTTCATGACATCAGTAACCAGGTGAGGTGTAAACTTCTCTGCTAGGGGAGTAGAATGGTTGGATCCTGCAAAACAAAAAAGGTTAGTGTAATAATTTACAGCAAGATCAGCCAATTCAGCCTTGTCGGCAATCTCTCTATTACCATCCATGAGCATAGTAATAGACTTTCTAGAGTTCCTGATTTGAGTTATCCTGTGAAAATAGGCTGTATTGCGGTCACCATTGCAATGCCAATCCAAATTCGCCTTTTCTGCCCAAAAGGCCTCCTCCTGCTTGAGAGAGATATCCAGCTTAAATTACACCTTTTTCTCCTGATTCCTTAGCAGGTCAGTACCACCCCTAGATAAAATCTGCTCTTGGATGCTATCTAACATGTCCTTTTGATTCTGCACCCTTGTATGAATAATACCAAAGGTGTTCCAATTCCACTTCTTAAGATGATCTTTGAGCAATTGGAGCTTTTTGGTAAGGATCCACATAGGGCAACCAACCAGCTTAATGGACCAGCAATCTGTAACCAGCGCATGATAGGTGATAACACGATTTTATATCGTATATTTAGCCTAAAATCCATAGATATTTATAGCATTTTCCATTTATTATGTCAATTTATTATGATATTACGCGTGTATTTGCTTTGTTTCAGGTTTTACACTTCAATTACGACTATTTGCGAAAAGGAAAGAAAATCGAGCTTAAATGACCAATATTTATGCTTAAAAGACGAAAAGAGGTGCTGTAATGAAAGAAGGGTGCAATTAGGACCCAAAAAGGCCCAAAAGAGCAATCCAGCCCACGAAGGAAAGCAACCCAGGCCACACTAGTAAGCAGAGACGCACGTCTCTGCCACCTCAGCAAAAAGGGAGACGCACGTCTCCACCTCCCTAAATCCTCTCCACTTGAGACGCACGTCTCAAGTCTTCCTGAAGAATAGGAGACGCACGTCTCCACGTCCAAGTCTGCAGAATCTCCTCTTTTCACGCAAAGCAACTGCAAATCCCCTCCTATAAATAGGACCTGCTATCTCACTTCAATCTGTCCGATTTCCTGCCAACGAAGTGCTGCCGAAATTGTACCGCGAACTGCTTTTCCTTATTCTGTTTTCATTTAACCGTCTATTTTCTCACAACGATTTCTACACTGGAAATTGTTGTGAACTTTTCATAGATCTAGCCTTACGTTAGATTTATCGCTTTATTTTCCTTGTTTTTATTTTCTGCCATTTAAATTCCGAAGAACGATCCAGCCAACCTGTGGTGGAAGTTCGATACTTCAAGATTCAATTCAATCCAGATTTATTTTAATTCAGGTTTTTTATTTACCGCCTTATTTATATTATTTATCTGCATGATATATTATATGCCATTTAATATGCGTATTATTATGAACCGAACCAATATATGTATGTTTAATCGTATTAATATGTCTGGCTAAAATACTAAAGGTGTCGGTATGTAAAGTAAGTTAACCGTAGGGATCCGAAATAAATTGGCTTAAATTATGTTTTATTAATTATCACTTATTTTTGGTTCATATGTCTAGTTTAATTAGTAAGTCTTAAAACCAATAGAGCGAAAGTTTGAGGGATTAGGACGGTCAAAGGTTAAAATCAATAGAGCGAAAGTTTGAGATCTTTAACTGGATAGTAGACATAGGACATTAGTTTTAAGGATGGCGAAAGCGTATTAAAACTAATTGGGACTTATTTATTTTCAAAAATTGTTTTTACACTCGAGCGGGATGGCGAAAGCGTACGTTAGGGATATTAGCATGTTCCGAGTCAACAGAGCGAAAGTTTGAGATTAGGAGATTTAAATAGATAACAACCTCGTAAAATAGGCATTTTATTAATTACATTGTTTCCAAAAAGCTCTTCTAAAATCTAATGGGATGGCGAAAGCGTACATTAGGATTAGGATAGTAGTCTGACTCAACAGAGCGAAAGTTTGAGACGAGGATTTTTAATCAATTGAATTAGTAAAGATTTTTAATTTAATTATGCAAAAGCCAATGGACCTTCGGATTACCTGTAGTTAAATGAAATACATACTGATACCTATCTTTTATTATTATTCTTTATTTTCTCACAATCACTTTCCCTTAGGAACAATCGAAATTTTAGTACTCCTAGCTTTACATAGTAACCTTAGATAACGGTAGATCGATTCATAGTCCCTGTGGATTCGATATCTTTTAAAACTACACGACACGACTGTGCACTTGCAGTTATCAGATTTATAGACACGTAAAGTCGCGACCAAGTTTTTGGCGCCGTTGCCGGGGACTATTTAAGTCGATATCGTAACTCACTGTTACACCGTAGAGACTAGGAAAATTCTTCCCTTTCTTTTTGAACGATTGTATGCCAAATACTCGTTCACAAGGAGGAGACTTAGTACAACGAATTAACGAGATCGAACGTTTCATTAACGTTAAACGTCGAGCTCGCAACCTTCCCGAAGTAGCAGAAATTCCGATTAATCAGGAATTGAATTTTACTGATCAAATCAATCAAATCACCCCGAAGTTAGAGATGGCTGCTATTCGTCCTCTTAGAGACTATGCCGCTCCTTCGCACGCTGAACCGCATTCGAGTATCGCACCACCTGCGATTGAAGCGAACAATTTCGAACTGAAACCTTCACTGGTCCAAGCTGTTCAACAGAATCAATTCTCTGGAAGCCCTGTAGACGACCCCAATCTCCATTTATCCGTGTTCGTGCAATACGCCGACACTATCAAAGCCAACAACGTTAGTTCCGAAGCTATTCGATTACGCCTTTTCCCTTTCTCCTTGAGAGATAGAGCGAGAGCGTGGCTTCAATCCCTGCCTTCCAATTCCATAACTACGTGGGACGAATTGAAGAGAGTATTCTTAGCAAGATACTTTCCGCCTAGCAAGACTGCTATGCTTAGAGGTCAAATCAACGGATTTACCCAGAAAGATAACGAATCGCTTTTCGAAGCTTGGGAACGTTACAAGGACATGCTTAGAATATGCCCTCATCATGGACTCGAACCATGGCTGATCATCCATACCTTTTATGGTGGTCTCTTATATAACACTAAAATGACTATAGATGCCGCTGCTGGCGGAGCATTAATGGACAAACCCCATGATGAAGCATACAAACTCATAGAGAACATGGCACAAAACCATTACCAATGGGGAGGAGAACGCGCCGCTCTAGAGAAAGCCCAAACCAAAGGAGGAATGTACGAAATTAGTGGTATAGACCGCGTTAACGCTAAAGTAGACGCTTTAACTCAAAAGATCGAGAATTTAACCATCACTCCTTCAGCCACCGCTGCCGCTGTAGCACCTAACTGCGAGATTTGTGGATTGACTGGGCATGTAGTTGCTGAATGCCAACTCTTGACTGGAGTCCCATCTGATCAAGTAAATTACGCTCAAGGAAACCCTTATTCTAACACGTACAACCCTGGATGGAAAAACCACCCGAACTTTTCTTATAAGAACAACAATGCGTTGTACGCGCCTGGACAAGCACCTGCTGTACCACCTGGCTACCAAAAAGCGCCTGTAGCTGCTCAAAACACCCCTAGGAAGTCAAACCTAGAAATCATGATGGAGAACTTTATAGCTTCCCAACAACAAACCAATAAAGACTTCCTGAATCAAAACATCCACAATAGCGAGCAACTAAAACAACTATCGAACAAAGTAGATGCTTTAGCTACGCATAACAAAATGTTAGAAACTCAAATCTCACAAGTAGCTCAACAACAAGCACCTACTGCTGCCCCTGCTGGCACGTTTCCTGCTCAACCACAACCTAATCCTAAAGGACATGCGAACGCGATAACACTACGAAGTGGAACTAATTACGATGGACCCATAGATCCTAGAACCCAAAACGTACCCATGTCACAACAAGAGCCAAAGGAAACCCAAAAGAAAACAACCGACGAACAAACTGCTAAGACTAAAGAGAACAATAACGAAGTGGAACCCGAAAAAGAGAAACCTTATGTTCCACCACCACCTTATAAGCCACCAATTCCTTACCCTCAAAGATTAGCCAAATCAAAAACCGAAGCGCAATTTAAAAGTTTTGTAGAACTTCTGAAGCAATTAAACATAACCATACCATTCACAGAAGCCATAACTGAGATGCCTTCGTACGCTAAGTTCTTAAAAGAAATCTTATCAAACAAAAAGAAACTCGAGGATAACGAAACTATAACGCTTACCGCTGAATGTAGCGCTATCATCCAAAACAACATGCCTCCAAAACTGAAAGACCCTGGTAGTTTCTCTATACCCTGCGTAATTGGAAAAACCATCATAGAGAAAGCCTTGTGCGATTTAGGAGCTAGTGTTAGTTTGATGCCTCTTTCGACCTGTAAGAAACTCAATCTAGGTGAGCTTAAAGCAACAAGAATGTCTCTTCAACTAGCAGACCGTTCAGTTAAATATCCTGTAGGAATGTTAGAGAATATCCCTGTTCGTGTAGGTCAATTCTACATCCCGACTGATTTCATCATTATGGATATCCAAGAAGATTCTAACATCCCGATCATTTTAGGAAGACCATTTTTAGCGACCGCTGGTGCAATTATAGATGTAAAGCGAGGAAAGCTTACTTTCGAAGTAGGAGAAGAGAAAATAGAATTTATCCTTTCCCAATTCCTAAAAGCACCTTCTATAATTGACACATGCTGTTCTGCTGACATAATCGACGAGTGTGTCAAGGAAATAAAATCCGAACCAAATAAGGAAACCGAAACCCTAAGAATTCCTATGCCGCCAATTTTTGAAGATGACAACTGGCGTGAGGAATATCAAGATAACCACCTGAGTGAATGCTTAGCTTTAACCCCTGATCCTATACCTGGACCTAAGAAACCTGCTATAGAGCTGAAGACACTCCCTACCGATCTTAGATACGAATTTCTAGACGAAGAACTAAACCGACCAGTTATAGTGAACGCCAACTTAGGACGAACCGAGACTGAAAAATTACTTAATGTCCTAAGAAAATACCCTACCGCTTTAGGATACAACATATCAGATCTGAAAGGTATAAGCCCTTCTCTGTGTATGCACCGCATTATGCTCGAAGACGATAGTAAAACCTCTAGGGAACATCAAAGGCGAATAAATCCTATTATGAGCGATGTGGTTAAAAAGGAAATCCAAAAACTGCTAGAAGCTGGAATAATATATCCTATATCCGATAGTAAATGGGTTAGCCCTGTTCACGTCGTACCAAAGAAAGGAGGAGTCACTGTAATCACTAACGCAAAAGGAGAATCTGTAGCACAACGTACCCAAACTGGATGGAGAATGTGCATTGACTATAGGAAGCTAAATAAAGCTACCCGAAAAGACCATTTCCCTTTACCTTTCATAGATCAAATGCTCGAACGCTTAGCTAAACACTCACATTTTTGTTATCTGGATGGATACTCCGGATTTTTCCAAATTCCTATCCACCCTGACGACCAAGAGAAGACCACATTCACCTGTCCTTATGGTACATTCGCTTATAGACGAATGCCTTTTGGACTCTGCAATGCACCCGCGACCTTCCAAAGATGCATGATGGCAATATTTGCCGACTTCCTAGATGGAATAATGGAGGTCTTTATGGACGACTTCTCTGTCTGTGGAGGAAGTTTTGAAACATGTTTAGAAAACCTTGAAATGGTGCTTAGACGATGCGTAAGCGTAAACCTAGTCCTTAATTGGGAAAAATGCCATTTCATGGTTCGACAAGGAATTGTACTTGGACACATCGTATCCGATAGAGGAATCGAAGTTGATAAAGCAAAAATCGAAATTATCGAAAACCTTCAACCTCCCAAAACCGTTAGAGAAATAAGAAGTTTTCTGGGACATGCTGGTTTTTACCGACGCTTCATTAAGGATTTCTCTAAAATAACCAAACCCTTAACTGAACTACTCATGAAAGACGCCGAATTTATTTTCACCGATAAATGCACTGAAGCATTTCAAACGCTTAAACAAGCATTGATCTCTGCACCAATCATGCAACCTCCCGACTGGAATGAGCCTTTCGAAATAATGTGTGACGCAAGTGATTATGCTGTAGGAGCCGTTCTAGGACAAAGAAAGGATAAGAAACTACATGTCATATATTATGCGAGTAGAACCCTAGACGAAGCTCAGATGAATTATGCCACGACAGAAAAAGAATTATTAGCTGTCGTATTCGCACTAGAAAAATTCCGTTCTTACCTGGTAGGAGCCAAAATAATCATATACACTGACCACGCCGCCATTAGGTACCTCCTAACCAAAAAGGACGCTAAACCAAGACTTTTGAGATGGATCTTGTTACTGCAAGAATTCGACCTGGAAATTAAAGATAAGAAAGGCACTGAAAATGTCGTAGCAGATCACCTCTCTCGATTGGAAAATCTGAAACCCGAACAAGTACCAATTGACGATGATTTCCCTTATGAAAGGCTCATCGCCCAATTAGAAGCAAATGATTTCGAACCATACCATCCAAACTCTGAAACCGAGAAATTAGCTGAAATAGCTTTAGCCCGATCTGACGCACCTTGGTATGCAGATTTCGTAAATTACCTAGCTGCTGGTGTGCTTCCTCCTGATCTAAGCTACCAACAGAAGAAGAAATTCTTCCATGACCTAAAACATTACTATTGGGACGACCCACTCCTTTTCAAAAGAGGCCCCGATGGAATCTTTAGACGTTGTGTACCCGAGGAAGAGATAAGAAGCATAATAACACATTGTCATTCTGCACCGTGTGGAGGACACCATAGCACATCTAGAACCTGCGCCAAAATCCTTCAATCCGGACTTTTCTGGCCCAACCTGTGGAAAGACGTCCATTTTGCTGTACTAAGCTGTGATAGATGCCAACGAACTGGAAACATTTCAAGACGCGATGAAATGCCTCAAAAAGGCATTCTAGAAGTAGAAATATTTGAAGTCTGGGGAATAGACTTCATGGGACCGTTTCCGTCATCGTTTGGAAATCAATATATACTCGTAGCCGTCGATTACGTTTCAAAATGGATAGAAGCTATTGCTTCCTCTACGAACGATACACGAGTAGTTATTAAACTTTTCAAAAACGTCATCTTTCCTAGGTTCGGTGTGCCAAGATTGGTAATTAGCGATGGTGGTTCCCATTTCATTTCAAGAATACTTGAGAAACTCCTTCGAAAATATGGAGTAAATCATCGAATAGCCACACCATACCATCCACAAACAAGCGGTCAAGTAGAAGTATCTAACCGCGAAATAAAACAAATATTGGAGAAAACTGTTGCTATATCTAGGAAAGATTGGTCAACCAAGCTAAATGAAGCTTTATGGGCTTATAGAACAGCTTTCAAAACTCCAATAGGAACTACCCCATTCAAACTCGTTTATGGAAAATCATGCCACCTACCAGTAGAGTTAGAACATAAAGCCTATTGGGCCATTAAGAACTTAAACCTAAACTACACTGCCGCTGGTGAGAAACGACTTCTAGACATAAACGAATTAGAAGAACTTAGACAAGACGCTTACGAAAACGCCAAAATCTATAAAGAGCGAACGAAAAAATGGCACGACAAGCGTATATCTAGGAAAAATTTTAGCATAGGCGATAAAGTGCTCTTATTTAATTCTAGACTAAAATTATTTCCTGGTAAGTTACGATCTAGATGGTCTGGCCCTTTCGAAATAACTAACATATTTCCAAGTGGAGCGATAGAAATCAAAGGAGAAACCGTCAAACCTTTTGTCGTAAATGGGCAACGTCTTAAGTATTACCATCATCTCGAATACGATGAAAACATCGAAGTTTTTAAACTTGACGAACTGCCCGCTCTTTCGAAAAAATAGTTTTCTATTTTTAAATCGTCGAGCTTACGACATTAAACAAAGCGCTTGGTGGGAGACAACCCACATTTATTTATTCTTCTATTTTTTTTATTAAAACTTCAATTTTTCTAATTTTTTTTATTTTTATTTTTCATTTTAAAACTTTATTCTATTTTTAATTTTAATTTTAATCATTTTTGATTTTTCATACATCTTATAATAATTATTATAATTATAACTACTATCTTGATTTGAGAAAATATTTCCGTTATAATTATATCTATTATTATAACTTGTTACCTAAGCTTAATTTTAACTTTTTATTTTATTTTAAATAAACACTAGCCTAATTCTAACTTATCCTAATATTTTCAACTTCTAGGTTTTTCAATTAACTACTAACTACGATGGAAGGAGTTGATAATATGGAAGTTGTGTTCCGTGGGAGAGGACAAGAAGCAAGATTCAACAAGCTGGCTGAAAGACAAATAGATTTGACTTGCTACCCTGACCAATCGACTATGATACGACTTGGCATCCAAGAAAGCGTTTTGCACCTGCTTAACCAAGTCGGTTGGACTGGTTACCACTTGTTCCGCAAGTTTAATACCTACCGGAAACTCACTTTGGAATTTTTGAGCTCACTGACCTATCTTCCAAACAGTGGACAAGGACTGAAGAAAGGAGTCATCCTTTTTCGACTCTTTGGAATGGAATTTAACTTTTGCATGGGAGACTTTGCTAAAATGTTAGAACTACCTCATGGACCCGATGCATATGCCACAGTAGCTGAAGAAAACCTTCCATACTGGGAGCTGGAAAAATTCTGGGGGAAAATCACTGGAAATGATAACCCTGAAGAGAATGAATTTCAATCTGAGAATATCCACAATCCTGCTTTCCGCTACTTTCACAAGATCCTTGCTCACTACATTTTTGGAAAGCCTGATAATGTCACTGAAGTTACTAGAGAAGAGTTATTCATCATGTTCTGCTCCTCTCAGAATCGCCCGGTCAATGCCATCGCATTCATGCTAACAAACTTCGAGCGCATCACGCAAGACGAAGTTTCACCCATTAGGATCGGCGGATTTGTCACTATGATTGCTAATGCCATAGGAATGAGAGTACCTTTGCTTAGATTGACACCTTTTGGTACCCATACCTCTATGGACATCAATTTCTGCTTTAATCGAGGTATCATCGGTAATCTTGGACCTCATCGGTTTGAATTGCTCATTGATAACAAAGTTTGGTATCAGTTCACCTTACCGAATCCTAGGACAAGTGTGCACAACCCTGCCAACTGGCTTTACTATGGTCAGATTCCTGAGAGAGAGCCCTCACCTGAAACTCCTCAAGCTTATGAACATTTTGATGAGGAAATGCCTGCATCTGAATCTGAACCAGAAACACCGCCTGGATACTATGAACCTTTACCTGAAGATGAACCGATTCCTGAATATGAACCTTTATCAGAAGACGAACCTATACCCGAATATGAGCCTGAGACACCTTCTGAAGATTCTGCTGATGAATACACTGTTGACATGACTGATGTTGAACTCGAGCCACAACAACCCGCTACGTCCACCGCATCGGTAAATCAAAGGATGCCCAATCTGAACACGCACGAACAAGCAATCAATGCACTACAACAAGATGTACAACATGTGCGCAACGAGCTTCACACTTTGCAAATGCATTTCTTCGATTTCATCGACACCGTCAATGCTCAGTTCGACGAAGTTTTCAAACACATTCAGTCTAATCAAAACAACAATAGACGTGGCTAGATGTTACCGTATTAGATTATTAGATTTTTATTTCTAGTTTTAGCAATTTCTATTTCTAGTTTAGATTTTCATTTTTTCTGCACTTTTCCATTCTGCTATTGTTAACACTCAGTACTGATTTAATTTTAAAATGCAATATTTTATTCACTACTGCTGTTGTGTTATAATACACTGCTATTGACTGCTATATATATTTGCCTGGCTATCACTCTTTGCTGTTAATAGTATTAAAATAAGACATTGTTCTGAACTGATGGACACTTTTTGCTGTTAATGGTATCTGTCAGCACTGTCTGGTCACCTGCATGCGTGCCCACTTGCCTGCCACAGGAGACGACCGTCTCCATCTGTGTGGGACCAGCAGATGCCATTCTTGGGACAGGAGACGCACGTCTCCATGCTCTGCCCCAGCAGACTGACTGCCTGAGACGCACGTCTCCCAAGGCTAGCAGTCTGCATTTGACCACGCAGACCACACTTCTCTCCCTCTTGAATTTTGAATTTGAATTTCAAAATTCATTCTCCTCATTCTCCCCCTATTTATTCCATTTAAACCCCATAAACCTCATTCATCCTCCATCATTCACCTCTTAAACTCCATTCATTTCCCATTTCTCTATTCTATTCAAAATTCAAACACCACCATTAATCCATATTAATTCTCCATTTACCACACCATCTTAAAACCTCACTATAAAACCACACCACCACCACTCTTATTCTTCACAACCTTCATACCATTTCTTTTCTACCATTCTACTACCATCTCCATTTTTCATCTTCAAACTCATCATGCCTCCACGTTCAATCATCCGTAGTGTGCGTCCTGAGAGACCACCCCCTAACCTTAACAATATTATATTCCGCGAAGACGACAATGATGCTCAAAGAACCAAATACCTCGCTTTCTACGAACGTTCGGTTGTTCCCACAAAATTTGTGAACACCGAATGTCTAGAAACTCTAGGCCTCATTGATGGTGTTACCCGTTTACTCACTAAATCTAGCCTACACCATCTCTGTACCGAACTCGTACCCACTTATGAGCCGCTCGTCTTAGAATTCTTGAGTTCTTTCAGTTACGACACTCCTTCTGATCAACCACTCTCAACCGGTAGCATCCAATTTAGGATGTTCAACCGTGAATATACACTGGATCAAGAAGTTGTGGCTACGTACTTGAATTTCAATACATCACCGAATGCTCTCCGCAATATCTTTCAAGAACTCAATGGTCGTTCATGGGAACAACATGCCTTCGACCTATGGTTTAACCTCACTGGCGAAGTTCAAACTGGTTGGAGGGCCCTACATGCTTCTCACATTCAAAACCCCGCTATACGTTATTTTCAACGTGTTTTGGGGCATACTATTTTTGCGCGATCCAACAACCACAAGGTAAATCAACATGAACTATTCTTCCTTTACTGTGCGCTAAACAACATCCGTTTCAATGCCGCACCGTTTATGCTCCAACACATCCAAGGCTGTGTCAACGCCCCCGCTACAAATCCCTTTTTGTTTGGCGGAATTATTACTTCCTTGGCCTGTGCTTTAGGTCTTGGTGATGAGCTCCTTTCACTCTCTCATCTCATGATGCCTGCTCAATCACTTGACCTCACCTATTGCCGTGACTCCCACTTGGTTTCACCACGCCATGATGGCCGATACACCTTGGTCGTCAACAAAGTTCTGATTCCTTATGTCATCCTTCCATGTCCTGAAAGAATCAACATCCGTTATGTTCAGCGTTGGAGGCTTATTGAAGACAATCCTCACGATAACCAACCTGATCATCCTAATGAACCTGTGGATGCAAATGAAGAAGAGCTCAACCAAGGACAAGCTGATGACAATCAACCTCCTCAAAACAACCCTCCGCCTATCACTCTTGAAGCCATGTATGCTGCTATTCAACGCCAAGATCAACTCGTTCAAGCTATGCAGACAAACCAAACTGAAACAATTAGGCTCATCCGAGAGATGCAACAGGAGCACCGTGACTATGCTATTAGGAACGAAAGTCAATACGCTGAAATTGCCACATATTTGCATGATCTTGACATTCGTGTTAATGACTCTCCTGATAGACGTCGCCGTGTTCGTACAAGAGGCGCGAGCAGTTCTCGAAACCGCAACTTTGAGGAGTAGTTCTCATGCATTGAGGACATTGCATCATCTAAGTCTGGGGGAGTCGTATTATTTCTATTTCCTTTAGTTTTATTTTTCCCTTCAGTTATTTCCCTTCCTTGTAATGTTTTTCTAATTCAATAAATAATATTTATGGAATTTAAGTCTTATATGTATAATTCCGTAGTTATTGCCCTTTCTTCCATTTTCTTGAGCCATAACAAAATTTTTGCTCCTAAAACGATAAATACAAAACCCCACACGTTCGCGAAATACGAAGCTACTCAAACACTAAACGCATAAAAATTGATTCAAGTTAATATCCTTATAGTCCCTACACTTTAAAAACCCCCGAGTATGCGTAACCGATTTGAATACCCTTTATACCAAAACCACCGACTTTAATTTTTGAAGTAACCTTTAGTAGTTTATTCTAGCAGTCGGCACCGTCTTAGACACCAACTACGCAGAGAGTCGATGAATATAAGTGTATGATCCTCATAGTAAAAAAAAAAAAAATTTATATGCTTAACCATAATAAGAAATGTGCCTACTAAGTAAGGTGGTCCTCACAAGATCATTTAACCTAACGGTCACAATTCTCAAATACAAAGAATTTAAAAACTCATTGCTGATTGGTTCAGAAGTCATCTGGTACTGAACTTGGTAGGAAGGACTATTATCCTATTCCCCACAATCCTCAAATGAGCGCTAAGGAGTATACCACTTATTGTGCCAGAACTCCATGAGAAGGATCATAGTCACTAACCGACTACTCTGCTATGTGCGTGTCGAGATAATGGGCTTAATGTGATTGCGCACGAATGAAAAGGGTAAAACATGATGACAAGTCAAAGGTCGAGCTATAATGGCATGATTCGGATTGGTATGCATACTGGGAGTTGTCTAGTGTCGCTACTATAAGTCTATTGCTAGGATCGTTATCACCATTTTCAAATAAGAACACTATGTGGCTGAGTATGACCGAGCGACGTGGAGGAAGTGTATTTTATTTATCTTTATCTTATTATCTTGCTTGAGGACAAGCAAAGGTTCAAGTCTGGGGGAATTTGATAACACGATTTTATATCGTATATTTAGCCTAAAATCCATAGATATTTATAGCATTTTCCATTTATTATGTCAATTTATTATGATATTACGCGTGTATTTGCTTTGTTTCAGGTTTTACACTTCAATTACGACTATTTGCGAAAAGGAAAGAAAATCGAGCTTAAATGACCAATATTTATGCTTAAAAGACGAAAAGAGGTGCTGTAATGAAAGAAGGGTGCAATTAGGACCCAAAAAGGCCCAAAAGAGCAATCCAGCCCACGAAGGAAAGCAACCCAGGCCACACTAGTAAGCAGAGACGCACGTCTCTGCCACCTCAGGAAAAAGGGAGACGCACGTCTCCACCTCCCTAAATCCTCTCCACTTGAGACGCACGTCTCAAGTCTTCCTGAAGAATAGGAGACGCACGTCTCCACGTCCAAGTCTGCAGAATCTCCTCTTTTCACGCAAAGCAACTGCAAATCCCCTCCTATAAATAGGACCTGCTATCTCACTTCAATCTGTCCGATTTCCTGCCAACGAAGTGCTGCCGAAATTGTACCGCGAACTGCTTTTCCTTATTCTGTTTTCATTTAACCGTCTATTTTCTCACAACGATTTCTACACTGGAAATTGTTGTGAACTTTTCATAGATCTAGCCTTACGTTAGATTTATCGCTTTATTTTCCTTGTTTTTATTTTCTGCCATTTAAATTCCGAAGAACGATCCAGCCAACCTGTGGTGGAAGTTCGAGTACTTCAAGATTCAATTCAATCCAGATTTATTTTAATTCAGGTTTTTTATTTACCGCCTTATTTATATTATTTATCTGCATGATATATTATATGCCATTTAATATGCTTATTATTATGAACCGAACCAATATATGTATGTTTAATCGTATTAATATGTCTGGCTAAAATACTAAAGGTGTCGGTATGTAAAGTAAGTTAACCGTAGGGGTCCGAAATAAATTGGCTTAAATTATGTTTTATTAATTATCACTTATTTTTGGTTTATATGTCTAGTTTAATTAGTAAGTCTTAAAACCAATAGAGCGAAAGTTTGAGGGATTAGGACGGTCAAAGGTTAAAATCAATAGAGCGAAAGTTTGAGATCTTTAACTGGATAGTAGACATAGGACATTAGTTTTAAGGACGGCGAAAGCGTATTAAAACTAATTGGAACTTATTTATTTTCAAAAAGTGTTTTTACACCCGAATGGGATGGCGAAAGCGTACGTTAGGGATATTAGCATGTTCCGAGTCAACAGAGCGAAAGTTTGAGATTAGGAGATTTAAATAGATAACAACCTCGTAAAATAGGCATTTTATTAATTACATTGTTTCCAAAAAGCTCTTCTAAAATCTAATGGGATGGCGAAAGCGTACATTAGGATTAGGATAGTAGTCTGACTCAACAGAGCGAAAGTTTGAGACGAGGATTTTTAATCAATTGGAATTAGTAAAGATTTTTAATTTAATTATGCAAAAGCCAATGAACCTTCGGATTACCTTTAGTTAAACGAAATACATACTGATACCTGTCTTTTATTATTATTCTTTATTTTTCTCACAATCACTTTCCCTTAGGAACAATCGAAATTTTAGTACTCCTAGCTTTACATAGTAACCTTAGATAACGGTAGATCGATTCATAGTCCCTGTGGATTCGATATCTTTTAAAACTACACGACACGACTGTGCACTTGCAGTTATCAGATTTATAGACACGTAAAGTCGCGATCAGTTAACAACAAACAACCAAACATCGTCACATATCAAGTATGGACATTCATTAATAATTAACACATACGAACATGATTTCATGTCATTGACAACTAATCACATACCTCGTACCAAAACGATAACATTCACACAACACATCATCATGATTTATCATGCACTAGTTCACAAAACCATTTATGAAAATCAACCAACCACTACTACATCCTACATCATTAACAATTACAACCAAACACTATGATTATTTACCAATCATATCGCGCATATAAACAATTATGTGTTTTCATCAACAACACCTCATAACCAATTAATAACAAGCTAACCAAGCCTATAATATCATATAGAACATCCAACTAGCTTCCTAACACTTCGAACGGCGTACGAAACGGAGCTACGGATCAAAAGTTACAAGGTTTCAAAGTTTGGATAATTGAACATACTACACAACTCATCACTTGATCCTAATAAAAATAATGGGATACTACATCCTATGAATCATTTAATTAGATAAGAATATAGTTCATTGCTTTAGCTTTCCAACGCTTCGAACGGCGACAAAATCGGAGTTACGGTTCAAGAGTTACGAAGTTTCAAAGTTTTGGAAAAACAGAAAAAGCTGTTGTCCGCTTCAGCTCCGCTCAGCGGACCTTCGCAGAGAATTTTCTGCAACATAACCTCCGCTCAGCGGACCCACCTCCGCTCAGCGGACCTGCGTAAACCCAGAAAAAACTAGAACGAACCAAAACTGTTCCAAGCCCCTTATACCCACCAAAACCACTCCCAAACATCATTATAACACCAATACAACACATACAAACCATAGAAACAACCTAACATCAAACTTTTCATAGTTGATTCATCAATCTATCTCAAAACCTAACTTTTATCCAAACTCAATCAAGCCGTTGAAATGGAAAAGAAAGCATGATCAATGAAGGTATCTATCATCATACTACACATACACACCACAAAATCATGTTTATAACTTCTAAACTCACAAAACTCACAATCCACCATTGTTGGTCAAGCATAGAAATAAACAAGAACAAGAACAAGAACAAGAACAAGAACAAGAACAAGAACAAGAACAAGAACAAGAACAAGAACAAGAACAAGAACAAGAACAAGAACAAGAACAAGACTATAAGAATCATACATCCAAGATAAATTAGATTCACCCCTTACCTTGCTATTGTGACGATCGGCAATCGATTCGGTTGAGAATCCTCCACTTTCTCTTGTTTTTCCCCTTTGCTCTTCTTCTTCCTCTCTTCTCTTTCTTTCTCTTCTTTTTCTTTCCACCCTTTTTCCTTTCTCACAAATATCTCTTTCTTATAAAGAAAATATTTATCCCGCGGAAATGACCAAAATGCCCCTACGCTCAAATATCGTTCAAACGCCCCAAAACGCGGAATATTACCTTAATGATATTTCTAGTACCAAAAATATGAAAACCTTCAATTAAATATTAGTCCGCCATCCCGAACTAATACCGACTGAAACGACTCCAAAAACGGTAAAATTCCAATAAACGTCACAAACGTCCAAATTAAGCATATACTTATTTTTCCGAGCGTTACAACTCTCCCCCACTTAGAAGATTTCCGTCCTCGGAAATATCCCAAACACAAACGAACTTGGATACGCTCTCGCCTCCGACTAACCAACTATCAAGCCACGAAAGCAACGACACAATCAACACCAACAACGAACCACTCTAGCTAAAAGCAAAACAACCAAAACACAACAACGACAACGAGATGCAATGCCCATACAATGCACTCATCGACTAACACGAAAACACAAGAAATAGCCAAGACACAGACAACAACCCGGTCGCACAACATCCAAATAACCATGCCAAGACATAGCAGTCAAACATGTAACCAAAACATCTTGTGGTCTTATAATTCCTACCACATCCACTCTCCACAATTTGAACTCTAACAATTCATACACGCACATACGAACCGCGTCATTTCACGCTTCCGATGCGCACTCTGATTTCCCACAACAAACAGATTTACCAATTTCATAACCAACTTCCAACTCCTTCTAGTATTCTCTAGAAACTCATTGTTCTCTGTTATCATACTCAACCTCTTAATATGCTGTGTCAGCTTGCACACCAGACAAAAGTCTTTGTATTATCCAATCAAAGGCAAAAAGCTAATCCAAACACATCCTTGTTTCACAACACAAGCCCTCATAGATCCTTAAGTGACCAAATCGTCCTCTCAGTCTGACCATCCGTTTGAGGACGATACGCCAAACTCAAACGCAACTTCGTACCCAAAGTACTTTGCGAACCTTCTCTAAATTTCCGAAGTAAACCTCGGATCTCAGTCTGAACAATACCTTTCGAAACACCATGCAAACAAACAAACCAACAAACAATTTTATCAACATACCACTCGCCAGTACTTCCATCGGTTAATCCATTCTTATCGAAATAACGTGAGCAGATTTCGTCAATATATCCACAATGACCCAAATCGCCTCACAATTACTCGACGTCCTCGGCAAACCAGAAACAAAATCCATAGAAATGCTATTCCACTTCTACTCAGGAATGGATAACAGTTACATGAAACCAGACGACTCCTGACAAGTCAAACACAAATAAACAAATCCCTTCATATCCTTCTTCATTACCTTGCCACTAAAAATGACCTTCTCAAATCTTGATACCTCTTAGTAGCATCAGGATGAATACTCAAATCACTACGACGCACCTCATCCAAAGTCCTCTTTTCAAATCCGAACATTAGGAATACAAACTTGATCATGACATCCCATGACATTGCTCTTATCAATCCGAAGATCACCATCTTTATCTTTGACTAATAAATGTCATTTTATCAACCCATTCAAATCCGATTTCTGACCTTTTCTAATCTCATCAAGAATACCATAAGTAAGCTTTCACATATGAAGCTCAACACTTGAAGAAGTCGCTTTACGAACCAAACTCAAATCTCACAACTGTTTCAACAATCACAATACTCGAATCATCGACATAGACGTATGCAATGGTTTTTCATATTCAACTCGTCCTGATCAAATGAATACTTCAAACTCTTGTAGTCACTTACACACACAAATCTCGATCCGAATAATTAGTGCCTTCAAATTTCCCAAACAGAAATAACAACTGCCAACTCTAAATCTTGTGACAGATAAATCCTTTCAAAAATCTTAACTTGCATAAAACCATAAACCTCCACTTACCCCTTGAACATTCACTTCACTCAACCAAAAACTCACATAAGGAAACTTTGCAAACAACTTCTTTTCCCAACACGGACAAAACAATTCTCAAATACTTAGCATGATCATCTTCACACTAATGATACCTATACCTCAATTCAAACTTGCAACACAAACAAGCTCAAACCAATTTGATCCATCAAAATATCAATCCTCGAAAGTGGATACTTTTCCTTAATTGTCACTTTTCTCAATTGTCTAAAATCGACACAAAGCCTCGTAGAACCTTCCTTCTTAACCAACAAAACACGTGTACCCTACGACGACACACTCGAACGAACAAACTTCTTCTCAAGAAAATTCTTAAGTTGACTCCTCAACTCTTTCAACTCAGAAGTTGGCATCCGATACGGAACCCTCGACACAACAATAGTTCTAGGAACTAAATCCGTCAAAATAGAACTCCAAGACAAAATTACTCTTTTCGACGATGAATCAATTAATCCTTCAAGAAACACTTATACAAATGCGCAACTATCCGCAATCCCAACAATTGCTCTTTCTCAAGAACATCCAAAATCGTCGACAACATAAACAACGTCGTACCACCTTGCACCAACTCATTCACTTCCAATATTATCAAACTAGCCAGATAAGCCTATCACGTCCAATACGATCCCGTCTACTATCAACAAGAGATTAAGGGTGATCAAGTCCTCAATTTGTCAATAGGTAGCCGACAATCATAATAGAGTATAAACTATCAGTACCAACATTAATAATATTCTTTTCCAACTTTTGCTCATAGCACAGAAGCACTGTGATTCCATAATTCACAACTCTCTCAAGATCATCTGAACCAGCCAACCCGACGTCCGGTAGCTACGTACCAAAACACTTCTAACAATATCTCAAAACAAAATACCTGAGATCCTACTCATCTCTTCATATTCCTAATTCTTACTCGAGTTTCAGAACATTTCCAACAACGTCAATAACTCCTACAACCACCACAATACTTTCCTAAATCACTGATCCAACAAAGACACCTCACACAAGGCTACTCAAACAACAACTTCACAGTCCATCCGTAGCGTTAGAGCATCACAACTTTCTAAATTCCATTCCTTAGAAATAACCAAAATCTACTCCGAGACACTCCAACTTGATTAACAACCAAAGTCTTAAGTCCAAGTCGCTTTCACTTTAGAAAACAACAAATTCCAACAACACTAGTACTGCTGCCCTCAGTAGCATACTAACATCTTGCAACTGAAACATATCCGAGAAGCATATCTTCTCCCCCACTTAGCTTCAAACCACTCCTGCATACATCTGACTAGAGGCATAACAAGTACTGACAGTGCTCCACACACTTATCACATACTGAGGAATTAAACAACATTAGACAACACTGGCCGGACAGACCGACCTGCTCTGATACCACTAATGTAACACCCCAATTCTACCCAAATCATTTAGGCAAGAAAATATCAGAGTATTAAAATTCCATACAACACAATTAGGATGTTACACTAAGTAACCAAACAAACACCTTGAAAATAAACGGACATCACCGATGCCAAAAGCATACACACCTGCCAATAACATGATACATAACACACGGAAGATATGAACATATATATATATATATATATACGTATAGCTCTCACTCTCAAAGAGGAGTTTTCCAAAATAAAGTGTTTACAATACACAATGGCACGTTATCACATATACACGTTCAAAAGAGTCATATACAAATAAATAACAACAGACTCCCGACTACCCAGTGTTACATATCAGAGCGACCGACAAGACCAACTGGAGAACTACCTCTTCCAAAAGACTCCGAAAGAGGCTAATCTGCAGGATGCCACTCAAGCATCAAATCAGCAGAAGGGTGAGAATATAATTCATAATGAAAGCATGACAATTATAGTAATGCCAACAAGTATCATCAATAATCATACAACAAAGTAATCCACTCATTTAACCACAATCAATATATAAGTAATGTGACACATGAATGATAACATAATTATAAAGACAGACAATGATGAATGAGACTCGACTATGCATATGCATGTGGTACCAAATCCGGAGTAAAACTCCTCCTTGTCATTATGACAAATACACCTTTGCCGAGCATTATGCTGGGACTTCTTTCCCTCAGGAAAATACACCTTTGTCGAGCAATAAGCTACGACTAAATGTCATCGAGCATTTAGCCCCCACTGATGACCTCTTGCCACTCGGGCAAATACACCTTTTTACCGAGCATTAAGTCCCCACTGGTAATAATTGCCAATTCAGGCCACCTGTTAATAGCATTCCGCCATTAACGTAATGAAATGTTATGCTATGCAAATATATGACTCTATTACATGACAACAACATCATCAACAATATAACACAGTCACATACTCACGTTACACCGTTTATATTCTATCCAAAAGGATACATCACCAATTAATAACATCGTTATCAATTATATCACACCATAATTACCACACAGGCATTAATAAGCACACAACACACATTCACCGTTAAAACATACTAGCCACATCGGCATAAATGATCGCATAATTGCATCACATCAATTAATATTGGCCATTGGCCCACAACTCCATCAATACATCATCAACAAGTTGTAATAACAACATTTCAACAATGATAATACATCGTTCTCATAACAACAATTACTTGCCATAAGGCCACACATCATGTTAACAACAAACAACCAAACGTCGTCACATATCAAGTATGGACATTCATTAATAATTAACACATACGAACATGATTTCATGTCATTGACAACTAATCACATACCTCGTACCAATACGATAACATTCACACAACACATCATCATGATTTATCATGCACTAGTTCACAAAACCATTTATGAAAATCAATCAACCACTACTACATCCTACATCATTAACAATTACAACCAAACACTATGATTATTTACCAACCATATCGCGCATATAAACAATTATGTGTTTTCATCAACAACACCTCATAACCAATTAATAACAAGCTAACCAAGCCTATACTATCATATAGAACATCCAACTAGCTTCCTAACACTTCGAACGGCGTACGAAATGGAGCTACGGATCAAAAGTTACAAGGTTTCAAAGTTTGGATAATTGAACATACTACACAACTCATCACTTGATCCTAATAAAAATAATGGGATACTACATCCTATGAATCATTTAATTAGATAATAATATAGTTCATTGCGTTAGCTTTCCAACGCTTCGAACGGTGACAAAATCGGAGTTACGGTTCAAGAGTTACGAAGTTTCAAAGTTTTGGAAAAACAGAAAAAGCTGTTGTCCGCTTCAGCTCCGCTCAGCGGACCTTCGCAGAGAATTTTCTGCAACAGAACCTCCGCTCAGCGGACCCACCTCCGCTCAGCGGACCTGCGTAAACCCAGAAAAAACCAGAACGAACCAGAACTGTTCCAAGCCCCTTATACCCACCAAAACCACTCTCAAACATCATTATAACACCAATACAACACATACAAACCATAGAAACAACCTAACATCAAACTTTTCGTGGTTGATTCATCAATGTATCTCAAAACCTAACTTTTATCCAAACTCAATCAAGCCATAGAAATGGAAAAGAAAGCATGATCAATGAAGGTATCTATCATCATACTACACATACACACCACAAAATCATGTTTATAACTTCTAAACTCACAAAATTCACAATCCACCATTGTTGGTCAAGCATAGAAATAAACAAGAACAAGAACAAGAACAAGAACAAGAACAAGAACAAGACTATAAGAATCATACATCCAAGATAAATTAGATTCACCCCCTTACCTTGCTATTGTGACGATCGACAATCGATTCGGTTGAGAATCCTCCACTTTCTCTTGTTTTTCCCCTTTGCTCTTCTTCTTCCTCTCTTCTCTTTCTTTCTCTTCTTTTTCTTTCCACCCTTTTTCCTTTCTCACAAATATCTATTTCTTATAAAGAAAATATTTATCCCGCGGAAATGACCAAAATGCCCCTACGCTCAAATATCGTTCAAACGCCCCAAAACGCGGAATATTACCTTAATGATATTTCTAGTACCAAAAATATGAAAACCTTCGATTAAATATTAGTCCGCCATCCCGAACTAATACCGACTGAAACGACTCCAAAAACGGTAAAATTCCAATAAACGTCACAAACGTCCAAATTAAGCATATACTTATTTTTCCGAGCGTTACATTACTGACGCCACTTGTTGAGATTGATTTCTGATTCCTTCTTATTTTGGAATGAAGAACCATACTTCTTCGCGCCACCAGACGAATTGTCATTCCGAACCAGACGACCTTCTCTCACAACTTCTTCCAACCTGACACCCATACCCACCATTTCGGTGAAGTCTACAGGAGCACTTGCAATCATCTTCTCATAGAAAAACGGACCAAGAGTTTTCAAAAAAATCTTAGTCATCTCTTTCTCTTCCATCAGAGGAATCACTTGGGCGGAAACCTCACGCCATCTCTGAGCATATTCCTTGAAGGATTCCTTCTCTTTCTGCATCATAGCTCACAATTGATCCCTATCAGGAGCCATGTCCACATTATACTTGTATTGCTTCACAAACGCTTCAGCCAAGTCATTAAAAGTGCGAATATGGGTGCTATCAAGGCCCATATACCACTTAGAAGCAGCTCCAGTCAAACTGTCTTGGATATAATGGATCAACAGACGTTGATCATCAGTGTGAGTGGACATCTTCCTTACATACATCACCAGATGTGCCTGAGGGCAAGAGTTTCCCTTATATTTCTCAAATTCAGGCAACTTGATCTTAGCAGGTACTTTCACATTGGGAACAAGGCAAAGATCATGCACATTCTTTCCAAACAGTTCTTTCCCACGCAGGGCTTTCATCTCTTTCTGCAATTCTTCAAACTGATCTTGGAAACCATCCATTCTGTCATGAATTTCACTTGGAGCAGCATCATAAATGGGCTCTGGGACAAAAGGACCAGTATGAACAATAGGAGACGTGTTGACGATAACAGGAGTCAACGGACGAGTCATCTCAGGAACAGACAAATAACCTTCAGGCATGCCCCAGGGATATCCATTAGGCATACGTTGCTGAGTAGCACCAACAGGAACAACAGGAATTGTTGTAGCAGCAATTTCAGAAATCACATTGGCTTGACCCTGAGCTTGGGCATTGGGAGGAGGAACCTCATTCTGATTCTGATTCTGATTCTGAGTAGCCATCAATGTCTCAAACAGAGCAGTGAGACGATCCACACCAGATCTCAAAGTAACAACCTCTTCACGTAGCTCACGATTCTCTTGTTCAAGACCTTCCATCTTCTTCTTGCAGTTAGCTCGAGTATTATACCGGTGAGACAGCTTGATTCTGTATGAAGAACACTGAATAAGACCTCGGGAATACTCTCGGAAGCAAGACCAAAATGCGGAATGATGCATGAAATGCAATGCAAATGATTTTTATTATTGGTTTTCAAGGAACTTTAAGACATTGATTGTAAACATTAGCAAAAAACATAAAACATAACAATATTCTTCATTAATAATAGAAAAGCTTACAAAAGGATTCAAAGATCCAAAATTACAAAACAAAGGAAAAACTAGAAACTGGAAGGGAACACTTCTGACGAAGATCCAACTCCTCTATGCAGCTTCCTACGGAGCTTCTCCAACTCATCTTCATAAAAGGCCTTTAAATGAGCATTCTCGACCAACAACTTATCAGCAACTTCCTTCCATGCAACTGAATCTTCTTGTTGTCTCTTTCGCTTTTCTCCATGTTGTTGAAGCAACTCTTCTTGATGACGGATTTGATCATCCTTTTCCATCAACCAACCATCTTGGATATCAAGCATTTCATCCTTTTCTTTCAAATGTATCTTCAACTCTTTATTCTCCACTTCCAAAGCATAAAACTTCTTCTCCCAAGCATCTCTTTCCAATCTCATCTTGGCCACGAGCTCTAGGTGCTCCTCATTACTTTCGACAGGAATAGTGGAAGACAAAGGTGGAGTAATGAGTAAAGAAGGCTCCTTGAGTAAATAAGGCATCTGAAAAGTGTGAGCTCTAGCTTGAACCCAATTAGTGTAGTCTTTGAGAGCAACACATTGTTTCGTTCCCAAATGTCTCTTCCTATCAACATGGTGCCAAGCATGCACAAATCGATTTCTCATATCTGAATTTCCATCTTGGTTAAGATAGAAGATTCCTGACACAAGAATACTAGCGGGTCGCTCCTTCATGGGGTAACAAAATTGACGCCTTACAAGAATGGGGTTGTAGGTAATTCCTCCTTGTATACCAAGAAGGGGCACATTAGGGAATTCTCCACAACTATCAGTAATCTCACCAATGTCATAAGCAGGATTGTACCAATGGATATTCCCATTAGTAAGAGGCATGATCTTCTGAGACCATGAGAGACCATCAGGATTGTTCAAGAAACTCTTAGCTTGAGGTAAGTGCGAAATAAACCACTTATAGAGCAAAGGAGTACAACAATTGATAAGTCCACCTTTCTTATCATTCCTATAGTGAATGGAATGATAAGTATCCCCAAGAAAAGTAGGTACAGGATTCCCAATCATGAAGATCCGAATAGCATTAACATCGACAAAATTGTCAATGTTGGGAAAGAATATCAAACCATAGATGAGCAAGGCCAAAAATGTCTCAAAAGCAATCATACTTCCTTTACTAGCCAACATAGAAGCCTTTCCAATCAAGAACTTAGAAGTCAATCCCCAAATTCCTCCTTTTTTGGTCATGTTTGCTTTCATATCTGATATCTTCAACTGAAGAAGCTCTGTTATCTCATCAACCTGAGGCTCTTTCTCCAGACCACTAAACGGTATGTTATTCGTAACCGGCAAACCAATCCAATAAGAATACTCCTCCAAAGTGGGCATAAGCTGGTAATCCGGAAAGGTGAAACAATGATAAACCGGGTCATAAAACTGCACAAGAGTCTCAAGAATCCCCTTTTCCACTTTGGTCTTCAAGATAGAGATCAATTTCCGATAACGGTTTTTGAAGTTGTCAAGATTAGGAACCAAAGTTGCTAGCTCTTTCAATTCCTTTGCGCTTGAATTCCTGAAAATGTACTTCTTGATGCTTCTCTTTTGATACATGGTACCTGTGATGTTTACAAAAAATGTCTCTAAGTTCCTTGAAAACCATTTGTGAATGTCATTTTTATGAATGCATGAATGCATGGTTTATGCATCAACCACAATCAAGAGCACACAAGATCACAGCAAATCACATAAAATCACACAATCCAGGTTCTTAGGTTCGACGTCACGAGCATGGAGCCATGGGTCTACCCATCCCACAACGCGTGATCTAAGGAGTTTTGTACTTGCCAATCGGGTTCTACAAAGGTTCCCAGAGTTTTCAATCTTCTATCCGATATTACCGGCACGCACAATTGCTCATGGGCGCCAATAATTTGCCTAAAAAGACCTCGTCTGAGCATAGTATCGCATGACAACAAGCTCAAATTGGTACTTGATCTTGTTTCTGCACTACATCCTAAAAAGGCTTAGATGGGTTAAAAAGGTTCTAGGCCATTCAACTTCTACGGACACTCACTATTGAAAGTAATAGCGTTATCACGATGATTCGTAACAACCTCTACTACCTTCCATGAGGCCTCCACTGATTGGGGTTCCACCATATGACGCTCATGGTAAGGATTGCTCCTGACATGCGACTATTGGTCTTACCATCTCCTATCTCAAGTTACTCACCAAAGTTCGGGTTAGAACTTTATCTCATCACAGAGGAACCATCGAGCACCAAAAAGAAAAAAAAAAGAAAAAAAACAAACAAAGCACACAACAATATATACAGATAAAAACACACAGATAAACAAAAATAGGCTTAACACACTTAAAAAACTGTATCCCCAGTGAAGTCGCCATTTTTCTGTAGCGGGGAAAATCTGACATCGAAGCCATAGGATTGACTCGAATCAATATTTCGTTTGAAATCGCCACCGCGCTTTATTTTTTCAAAGGAAAAGGGAAAAGAACGAAAAACCCAAAGTTGTTTTTAAAACAAGAAAGAGAACTCAGGTTCGGGTGTTGATTATATGAGGGGAAGGTTTAAAGCACCCCTCATATCTGTGGTATTCCACAGGAACCTTTTTGAAAATCTGTGTCGTGTGTGCTAAAAACGGGTTTGTTTTATTTTTAAAATAAGCTCGGCAAAGCGTTAAGCCTTGTGCCTACATACCTCCTCGGTGCAATGGAGAAGTCAGAGCTAATGTAGTTCCGCTTAAAGGGAAAAACGTTTTAAAAACGAATAAACACTTTATCGTCGTTGGAGAGAAATACTCAGCCATTAATCTTGAGCATGAGAAAAAATGAGTTCTTTGCATCGCAAATGAAAGAAGGGCTCCAACTCGGATAAAATCAATGAGTATGCCACTAGCTCTCTCACGCGGAAAAGATCTCATTATATCAATCAATTTCAAAATCGTGGGGTATAACCACTCGTTTCGACAATTAATAGTGTCTAAACTTTTGAAGAAAAGAGGAAAAGACCACTAAGGGTGTCATACCCTAATTTTTGACCCCCCTGAGATGACATATCTTCAGGATTTTCATCAAGTCAAAGTAAGTACCCAGAGCAGTCTGACATTCAATCAAGGGTGTTCAAAAAACCAGAAAGCTCAGGCAAAGGATCAATCAATAGAAGGATTAGACTCTAAGACTCAAGAGCTTCATTATTTCACCTATGATTGATTAGACACCCAGTCATCTAAGTACAGAGTTACTCAGGTCACCAGACTAGGATTTTTTTGAGCCTATCAAGGACTAAACTCAGGGATCACCTTTGGGAAACCCTAAAAAGCCCTAGGGGACCATTCAAAGACATCAATCATCTTCAAAAAAACTCATATGACAAGATCCACTGGACATTACACCTCAATTCAAAGTCTACAATCATCATTGTCCTCTGGTCGACAATTAGGGTTTTTGACCTAATTCCCCAAGATAGTTGACTTTTTAATCAGGGCATGGATCCAAAACTCAAGACATGATTCAAGAGTCTCTACTACCTCAATATAATCCATTTACATCATTCATCTGAGGAAAAGATCTTGATTCTGCACAAAAGTCCAAAATCTCACCATATCTGGAAAAAGTCAACTGTATGGGATCACCATTGACTTTTGAGATTTTTGGTCAAACCATGGCTTTCAAGGATCAATATCATCAATATATGGATATTAAAGTCATTTGACCAAAGAAATTCAAAGAAATTCATCAAGGAGCGAAAAGTCGGGAATTAGGGTTTTTTGAGGCATGGTGAGAACTCAAAATTTCACCTACACAACTAAAAAAACTTCCAACATGAAAGTTGTAGATCTTGCAAAATAAAACAACATCTTACAAAGGAACTTTTTTCAAAAGATCAATCATTTAAGAGTTTTGGAAATTTTGGAGTTTTAGGTCATAAACACTTAGAAATTTTTCTAAGTGTTTTAACCTAGTTTTCTTCCAACTTTGGCCTCATTTTTCACAAATTTACCAAAGGATTTTGAAGAAACTCCAAACTAATGATTTGAAGTAGATGTTTAGGGCTTTCCAAATTGTGTTCAACCTTCTCCAAATTCATTTTGAGCTAAGAGTTATGCTTGTTCAAAGTTGGCCTCATGAAGTGAAATTATAGGTCATGCATCATTTTGGAACTTTGAAATTTTGTGCACATGACCTCAAATATGGATGCTACACGACCCATAACACATCTGAAAACATGCCATGCATTCATTTTCACCATGCCATGATAATTGAAGAAGATTCTAAAAACAAGAACATGTGATTATGTAATGATTACATTTAGGAATTTATGGCAAATTGATGAATCACCCAAGGAATCTTCTCACCAACTAATTAGAGCTCATTTCTGTCTCAGAATTGTCCCCTAAGATCAAGCAAAATCGAGGGCTAGGGGATTGATCAAATGGAATCAAAATTCTCATCATTTCATAAGAGATATTTGCAAACTTCCTTCATGCTTAAGAAACCAAATTTCTTTCATTAAGCAAACTCACCACAGCCAATTGATCTGCATTCATTTGCCTATAAATAGGAGGGCATACTTCAGTAGAAAAACACACCAAAGCAACCATATTCCTTGCTTTCTCTTTCTCTTCTCATGCTTATTGTTTTTCAAAGTTCTTTGGCAAGAAGAATCGTTTTCTTCAAACCAGAGCTTATCTTTGGAAAGTAAGCATTCTAACATCTCAAGGGAGGTCATTTGAGGTGATCCAAGCACCTGGATCACTTCTGTAAGTGGAGGAACACCATTGTTGCTCTCACTTTGGAGCAGTTGCAGTTGGAGGTCCATAGTGTAATTCAGAAGGTTTCCAATCAAGCCAAGCATCCAGGCACGTTCCATAGGAGTTAGTGAAGCTGTTCAGATGGCTGCAGCTCATCTGTAACTCAAGAATCATCACTCTACATGTTCACTTGAAGCTCAAATCGAGGGAGGTCCATAGAACAATTCAGGAGGATTGAGGTTACAACAAGCATTCAGTTAGCATCACTGAGTCACAAGGAAGCTTTTGGGATCATTCATACAAGCCCAGTTGCTCTCTATCATCCTCACGACCTCCATTTTCAGAGGTAAGTTTCTGAACTCCACCTCTTTAATTTAAGCATTCTTTAAGAAATAGCTCGATTCTATCTTGTTCAGCATCATCAGAGGATTGAAAACCCTCTATCATCATTCATTTATCTTTCAGTATAGTCATTTAATTTGATTTTTAAATTTTAGGGTTCTTCACGATTTCTGGTAAATTAGTTAGATGTAGTTAATATAAATATATATTAGTTACATATTTAGAATCGTGGGTGAATTTAGAACAAGTTTCATGTTTACACCTGGGCCATTGGTTGAGATTTGAGAGAATCAGAATTTCAAAAATGTTGGAGCTTGAGGTTGAAGACGAAGATGGAGGGTGGCGCCATTTTTTAAATCTCTGAACAAAGTTTATTTTATTTTGAATGGTATGCGTTTTACAAACGAATTCATCGTTTGCCCTAGTGGCCTCCCACACGCCCTTAGTCTCCTCATGCCTCAAGTCTGGGGTTCGAATCCCCCTCGCCCCAGACTTTTTGATTCTTTTATTTTTCAATGATTTATCACTTGTTTTGAAACATAACCAAATGAGTGAGAATTGCTATCACCATGCGCGCGTTGGCTCAGTGGTGTTGTTTTGGGTGTGTGACCTAAAGGGCGTGAGTTCAAGCCTTGGTGGAGACATTTCTAATTTTTTATCACTTTTCACACCTATTCTCTTCACAACTTCACATGATTATTTAACCTATCAAATTAAATCATTTTCACTTCATTTTTCACACACTTTTTATTTAATATACCTATTTTGTGAATAACCAAAAAAATCATAAAAAATATTATTTATTTCATGTGTTTTAATTAGGTTTAACATAGTATGTTTTAAAGTGTTTTTTTTTCTTAAAAACTTTAAATATATATATTCATTTTGTTTTAACCTAATTATTTTGAAAATAAGTTTATGATAAAACCCTAATTGTTTAGGTCTTAATTAGGCATAGATCTTTATTCTTTACCTTAATCAAATTAACTTTTTGTCAATTTTCAAAACTGTTTTCAATCTCCGTTTAAATCAAATGATTAAGGTTTTCAAACAACAAAACCTTATATCATTTCAAATCATTTTCAAAACTGCTTTTGTAACCAGTACTGTAAAGTACTGGGCCTCTAATAGAGTGTAAGTCCCAAACACCTTCTCTTCTTAGCTTGTTTTCAAAAACTGTATTTTCAAAATCTTCTTTCTGTTCTCAAAACATTCTTCTGGTATTTGAAGGGCATTATTCCCGGTGAAACTCTTCAGATACCTATGTGACCTTTGTCCATCTTCACTTCTTCTGTTTTCAAAAACCCTTAACTGTTTATAATAAATATTCAATTGTTATCAAAACAACAAAAATACTGTTGAGGCTCTGTACATACTTCTTCAAAGGCCTCCACTCCATCCAGGTTAGGCTTTACAAGCTTTCAATTTATAGTCTTTATTTAAATTACTGTCAAATATAAACTGTGCATATACATTAGTTTAGAACTACATTAGAGTATAAACCTTAGGACAGTTAAACTATATATATATTATAGGAATATGGCCTAGGATTGAGAATGTCTTCCCGGTGAAGGCTCTTTCCTAAATAGAGATCTGTAGTTCAAACCCCCAAGATGAATTATTCCCGGTGAAACATCTTGGCAAAAACCTTAGAATTCAAAATATAGGACACATCCACCCAAAGAGGAATTATTCCCGGTGAAACCTCTTACCCATTTGCTTAGAGCCAAAATAAGTTCAAAACTACATAGCTTTCTCTTGTGCTATAACAAGGACCCTCGATTAGCCTCCTCTTGGGCTTTGTACAAGGACCCACAGGCTTCTTAAAAGCATTTCCAGCTTCCTCTTGAGCTTGTATACAAGGACCCATCAGGTTTCTTATAAACATAGGAACAGGTCTTTAGTCACCTTTTAGCCTACCCTGGTGAGTTTCTTCCAATTTAAACCAGACTTTAAACAAGCTAAGTTTGTCTCAATTTTACATTGAGCACCCCTTTTGGAATGAGAGACATGGACAGTCTCTGTCACCCTTATCTTCATCAATTTTCCTTAGCAGAGTCTAGGATCCAAGTTTGATCATCCTCAGCATGTGTCAGCCTTCATCTTGGGCTTTAAACAAGAAGTCTCCACTAGATAATCTTTCTGCCATCATTTTAACAAAAACCCCTGGAAAGGGTTAGCCTCCAAAAGTCAATTAAAATCAATCTATCATTTCAGTCAAAAACCCCTGGAAAGGGTTAGCCTCCAACATCATTCTTTCATTTCAACAACATCAGTCTTTCAAAACCAGAGATTCATTCTCTTAGGAGATAATTTCCCCAAAAGAGTCAAAACCCCTGGAAAGGGTCAGCCTCCAAAAAAAAAAACATGATAAAGTCAGTCTTTTAACAGACAAATTCACCACCTGAGTCAAAACCCCTGGAAAGGGTTAGCTTCCATCAAAAAAACAGTCTTTTAATAAATAAAATCTCCTCAATAGAGTCAAAACCAACAAAAACAGTTAGCCTCAACCTTGGGCTTCATACAAGGCACCAAATAATAAAACTCCCCTGTCAAGAGTCAGCCTCAACCTTGGGCATTGTACAAGGCAGATAATAGAGTCTCCCCGGTGAGTTCTTCATCATTCAGTAGCCACAACCTTGGGCTTTGTACAAGGCAGAAAATAATGTTTTCCCTAGCTAGAGTCAGCCATAACCTTGGGCTTTGTACAAGGCACACAAAATAGAGTCATTCATAGTCTCAAAAATTCAGTTATCTTCAGCAGTCAGCCACAACCTTGGGCCTTGTACAAGGCACACAAATATAGTCTCCTTAAGTAGAGTCAGCCTCAATTCCGGGCTTTGTACAGAACACCAAATAAAAATCCATCAAATAAACACTCTCCAAATAGAGTCCGCCTCAATTCTGGGCTTTGTACAGAACACAAAAAATACCCTGTAATTATTCCCCAGTGGAGTCATCTCCCAGAGTCAATATATTAATTAATCAATCAAAAAGCCTCAAGCTTGGGCCTCATACAAGCCAGCTAAAGTCAAATCTTTTATACAGTAGATAGACATAGCTTATCTCTATAGAGAGATATTTTTACTACTCTACCACATTCAAACAAACAAACATTACACATTTCAATTTCAATCAAAGTCTCCCATTAAGGACTCTGAAAGACATGCTCTGGCACATCCCCAGACTTGTACACTTTCCCTAATTTGGACGAGCATCTTTCTTTCATTTAAGAGGCATCTGACTGGCATACTTGCAAACACGCAAGTAAGGTCCCCCTCTTGAATGAAATGAATCCAGTTATTCTGTCACTCTTTCAAAATGTTTGTGGTAGAATAGTACAAATACCTCTCTGTAAAGATGATTTCATGCCTCTTTACTGTAAACAGAGATTTAATTCAAAGCTTCAACCTTGAGCTTCAAGCAAGGCACCAAAAATAATTAATTTCCCTAGTTAGTTCCCTGAACTACATTAAGCTCTGACTTCCACTAGGGATATGTAGGCATGAGGTTCACAAGGAATCTCAGCGAGCTAATAAAATACCAAAAAATAGTCAGTTTGTCTGTCTGTCTGTCTTTCTTTAATCAATTCAATTCCTTCTCCTAACACAAAGGAGAAACTTTCCCAATAATCATTAGCAGCACAAACACATTTAGACACAGAGAAGGTTCCTGTAGAGTACTACAGATATGTAGGGTGTTTAAACACTTCCCTATGTATAACCGACCCCCCGGACTCTAGAATTTATAGTCTAGGTGAAATCCCCACACTTAGCAAACTCTTAGGGTTTAGTTGAGATCTTTTTTTCCCTTTCCTACTCGTAGGACAAATAAGAAAGTTCGTGTGATATCGTAGGAAGAACTGAAACAAAATTCATCCCGCCACGGGCGCATTCTCCTTCCAAATTTCGCGTGAAGGGTCTAGCGTGCCGTCCTCCCAAGTGAAACGGGGAGGTAAAGAAAACGACCACCACAGAAAAATGGCGACTCTGCTGGGGATATAAGTGTTCAAAACCTTGGTTTTTGATCCAAACCAATGGTTGACCTGTTTCTGGTCCAGCCCCAATGAGGAATTAGGGATGCCAAATTCCCCCTCAAACAAGAGAGGTCCTGCCTAACCTCTGTGTCATTTCATGTGTTTGCTGCATTTATATTTGTTTATTTTGTTTATTCTGTATCGGGAAAGGGCTTGATTCCCCCTTATGGTGAGAAATCCTATACCCGGATTTGAGTGCAACATAAGATAGGATGGAGGATGTCTTCCCGGTGAAGGCCCTCTAATCTTGGTTCACAATTCTACTCTTGGGATTTGCCTGGCTGGTTGTGATTAACTGCGCCACTGCATTCCGAGACTGATTTGTACCAGAAGGACCTAGAAACACATTAACCCCACTTAAAGCCTTTTTAGGACGTAGAGCGGTGATTACGAAAGTAATTGTCACGCAGATACTACACTCAGAGAAAACTCTCTTATCGATACCAATCAACGTATCTTTAAGGTTGAGCAAAAACTCTAAGACCCTTAGAACCCGTTCTACAGGTACAAAAATCCTTATCCTTAGTTTACCATTGGGGCGAGGTTTGCGTTTTGACTTCATGACCACTATACCCTTCAACGCCATGTTTGTTTAAAAACTCTTGTGTGTGCATTCATGCATTCATGCATCATTCATTAATGAACAACTAAAAACAAAAAGAGTCTTTTTCGAGTCGTTTTTCAAGGAAACTAAATAACGAACGTTTTGAACTTCATAGAAAGAGAGAAATGGAGAAAGGACTTAAGGATCTATACCATGGATTACGGAAGAAAGAGAGCTAGGAAATACACCTTCAAGATTCCCCAGGTCGAGGAACTGGGAAAGCTCGGAAAACTGGTGGTCAACCCCCAGGCTTTCAAGGAGAAGTATGGAAAACTTCTGCCTTTGCTCAATACCAACATGGTGGATGGGATCCTTCCCACCTTGGTACAGTTTTACGATCCAACGTATCACTGTTTCACCTTTCCAGATTATCAGCTCATGCCTACGTTGGAGGAGTACTCTCATCTGATTGGAATACCCGTGTACGCGCAAGATCCGTACTCCGGTTTGGAAAAGAATCCTGACGACATTATCATTGCTGCAACTACTCCTTTGAACGTAGTCGACATCAGAACTCATATGGTGAGTAGAGGAGGAATTCAAGGATTGCCCTCCAAATTCATGTTTGATCAAGCTCGGTACTTCGTCAGCATCCAAGATATGAGCGCATTTGAGGAAATCTTGGCATTGCTTATCTACGGATTGTTTTTGTTCCCTAACATTAACGATTTCGTCGACATCAACGCAATTAAGATCTTCTTAATTGGAAATCCAGTTCCAACCTTGCTTGCGGATGCTTATCACTCTGTGCATTCAAGAAACCTGCAGCGAGGAGGATTAATCACATGCTGCGTACCGTTGTTGTACGAATGGTTCGTTTCGCACCTGCCAAAGTCTAGCACTTTCTGGAATATGAGGGATGGCCTTTACTGGTCACAGAAAATCATGTCTCTCACTCATACAGACATTGATTGGTGTAGTCCTGACAACGACGAAACCAAGATCATCTTCAGTTGTGGGAATTTTCCCAACATACCCCTTATTGGAACTAAGGGAGGGATCAGTTACAATCCAGCTTTAGCCCGTCGTCAATACGGCTATCCCATGAAAAATATACCAAGTAACATTCAATTGGAGGGTCTGTTCTTCAAGAACATCGACGATCATGGCAACATGCTGAAAAAGGAAATTGTCCAAGCCTGGCGTCTTGTTCACAGCAAAGGGAGAAGATTGTTAGGAAAACATCTTTGCATCTCCCTGGATCCTTACCTTCAATGGGTACGCGTCAGAGCATTCAAGCTCAGGATGTCATATCAACATCAAGAACCTATTCCCCTAAGGGAACCAATTTACCTTTTCTCCACCGATGTTGAAAAACTACAAGCGGCATTAAACAAGGTATGCCAAGAAAGGAATGCTTGGAGGAACAAGTATCAAACTGTCAACACGGAAAACGTTGAGATTCAAAACATCCTAAGAAGGAAGGATGAGTTACTTGAAGTACTCGATCGACAAGTGTCACAACGCCACTTTCTCATCATATCCCTCCTGCTTCCTGGATCATCGATCAGCTCACGTCAGAGAACGCTCAGCTCAAGAAACAGAAGAAGATGTTAGAACGTGAAGTCGGCTCTTCGTCAAAGTTTTAGAGTCCTTTCTCTCAGTTTCTCTGTATTTCCCTTTTCAAAGTGTGTAAAAACGGCGTTTTCGCTTAATTAATAAAAGTTTGATGTTTCATAACGTAATTATGGTGTTTCCTTGAAAAATATTAACTTAATTGCATATCATACATCGCTTTAGTCGTACGCACTGACACGAGAATTGTCGCGGATCTAATAGTCACTTTCCTTTCTCCAGAAAGAGAGGAGGAAAAGGAGGTGAACCAAGACTTTCAAGCTGTCTCATCCATACAACACTCGTTCAAGTCGCAAGAAAAGAATGGAAGACTTTGAGCAAGAGAATGAAGAACTCAGGGAAGAGATTAATACTCTCAAAGGTACTGTTGAAAGGCTTAATAGTATGGTAGAAGCCCTGGTAGTTGCACAGAATCGACCAACGCCAGAAGAACCGCAAAGGACTGTGGTTTCCGAGATTGTTTCTACTCCTATTCCTCAGTATACCATGCCGCCTGATCGACCTTGGGGCATGCCGTATAACTTTACTCCAGAAGGGTACATACCTCCAGCTTCTGAAGCTCCAAAAGTCACCATGGATATGCGTCCACCGGAGGGTTACAAACCTCTGGAAATTGAAGTTCCAAGAGCAACGGCAATGAGTTTCACACAACAGAATGCTGAGATTCCAAGATCTGCTGTCATGGCTTCTCCACGACCGATTATGCATACTTTTCCCCCGTAGGGCGGACAAGTATATCATCACGCCCCAAGTGAGGATGCTGGCGTGTATGAAAGATTGGACGAGTTCCAGGAACAGTTTCTGCAAATGCAGAAGGAACTCAAGACTCTCCGAGGACAAGATCTATTTGGAAAAAATGCTGCAGACCTCTGTCTGGTTCCAAATGTTAAGATTCCTCACAAATTCAAAGTACAAGATTTCGAGAAGTACAAAGGGAATTCATGCCCACAAAGTCATCTCGTGATGTACGCTCGAAGAATGTCAACTCAGACTGATAATCAACAATTACTCATTCATTATTTTCAAGACAGCCTGACTGGTGCTGCACTCAAATGGTACATGAACTTGGACAGTTCAGAGATTCGTACTTTTCGAGACCTTGGAGAGGCCTTCGTCAAACAGTATAAGTACAATCTGGATATGGCTCCCGACAGAGATCAACTCCGGGCCATGACTCAAAAGGATAGATAAAGCTTCAAGGAATACGCTCAGAGATGGCGTGAAGTTGCTGCTCAAATCTGTCCACCACTTGAAGAGAAAGAAATGACAAAAATCTATCTCAAAACTTTGAGTCCATTTTACTACGGACGAATGGTTGCAAGTGCACCAAGTGATTTTACTGAGATGGTAAACATGGGTGTACGTTTAGAAGAAGCAGTTCGGGAAGGACGCTTGAACAAAGAACCAGAATCTTCTGTTGGTCCAAGGAAGTATGGAAGTTCTTTCCAGAAGAAAAAGGATCAAGATGTCAGCAATGTCTTGCACAAAATCAAGAAGAAATTCCGACCTCAAGTTGCAACAATAACTCCGGTGGTTAACTCAGCACCAGCTTATCAACCTCAGGTTTCGCAACAACAAATTCAACAAAGGTCGCAGCAACCTCAGCAGCAGGTTCGACCTCCAAATTACAACAATCGGGCTCCAAGGTATCCTGCCTTTGACCCCGTACCAATGCCGTATGCGGAATTGTTTCCAACATTACTGGCAAAAGGACTCATTCAAACAAGAAGTCCTCCAAATCCTACAAACAGTTCCTCACCATGGTATAAGGCTGACCAATCTTGTCCCTATCATCAGGGGGCACCAGGTCACAATATTGAGAACTGTTTCTCTTTCAAGATTGACGTCCAACGATTAGTGAAGAGCGGAATGCTATCCTTCAAAGATACTAATCCAAACGTCCAAGCAAATCCTTTGCCGCAGCATAAAGAAGCTTCAGTGAATCTGATAGATCATCACCCTAACGTCATTCAAATCTACGACATTCGTCAGATAGGGGAAAATCTTGTCAAGATGCACGCTAAACAAGCTGGGTACGGCTATGTACCACCTCACAACTACTTCACATGTGATATTTGTCCAAAGAATAATCAAGGATGTGCCGTAGTTCAAGCTGCATTACAAGAACAAATGGACTTAGGATGGATTCAACATATCCGAGTCAGAACTGAACATGACATCAACATGGTTCAAGGATGTCCAGGAGAATACAAAATCTACAAAGTTGAAGATCTCGAAGGATCGGTAGTCAGGTTCCATAAGACTTTAAATGGACTTGCCTACTTTGGAACGGATTTCCATCCTTACAGTAGATGCAGAATCTGTCGAAGAAATTCACGAGGATGTTTGCGTGTTCGCAACGACATTCAAAAATTGATGGATGATAATACCATTACTGTTCTTGCCAACAGAGAAGATGATGAAGTCTTTACCGTATCTCCTCAAATTAATCAAGTTGAACCAATGCAAGTCAAGTATGACAGCAGGAAGACAACAATTGCTCCGTTAGTCATCTACTTACCAGGTCCTGTACCGTATGAGTCCAGCAAGGCTATACCATACAAGTACAATGCTACGTACATTGAAAATGGTAAGGAAACACCATTACTGTCTGTTGTCAACATTGCTGATGTTAGTCGAGTCACCAGAAGTGGACGAGTCTTCAACAGAACAATAGAAAATGTGGAGAAACCTTCGGAGGAAGTACCACATAGGCAAGACAATCATCCAACCAATGCTGTTCAAGCGAAAGAAAATGATGAGATCTTGAAGTTAATCCAGAGGAGTGAATACAACATTATAGATCAATTACTACATACTCCGTCTAGGATTTCTGTTCTTTCCCAGCTATTGAGTTCTGAAGCTCATAGGGAAGCTCTACAGAAAGTTTTGGAACAAGCTTTCGTAGAACCAAGTGTCACAATAAGCCAATTCAACAACATCGTTGCCAACATCTCCGCCGGAACTAACATAAGTTTCTGTGACGAAGATCTTCCTGAAGAAGGAGTGGACCATAATCTTCCACTTCACATCTCAGTTGGCTGCATGGGTGATACACTCACAGGAGTCCTAATAGACAATGGATCCTCTCTCAACGTCATGCCTAAATCAACATTATCAAGATTATCTTTCGAAGATTACCCTCTAAGAAAAAGTCATGTCATCGTCAAAGCATTTGATGGATCAAGAAAGTCAGTTTTTGGAGAGGTAGATCTTCCCATAACTATTGGACCTCAGACGTTCAAAATCACTTCCAAGTTATGGATATCCCAGCGTAATACAGTTGTTTGCTAGGTCGCCCATGGATTCATGAGGCTGGGCAATTACTTCAACACTTCATCAGAAACTGAAGTTCATAAGAAATGACAAATTGGTAACCGTATGTGGAGAACGAGCTCTGATCGTCAGCAACCTGTCATCATTCTCCGACATAGAACCAAAAGAAGTTGTTGGAACTAAATTCCAAGCACTTTCCTTAGACAAAGGAAAGGAGAAAGCAGCGTCTATTTCTTCCTACAGAGATGCAATCCAAGTTGTAAAGGACGGCACTACCAGTGGTTGGGGGCACATTAATATTCCTACCAACAACAAGAACAGAATAGGAATTGGATTCTTTCCAACATCATCAAAGGCTATTCCAGGGATTGAGGTAGTTCTTCCAATTGAAGAAACTTTCTGCAGTGGAGGTTTTCTTCAACCTGTTCAGCAAACAGTCAATACCATCGGTACGGAAAACACCGATGAAGAGGAATGGTTATCCTATCTTAACAAAGCAGGATACATCTCCCTACCAGAGTATGATTCACCTTACTGTTATCCGACTAAAGGATCTGAAAGCAAGACTCAACCAAGCAGTGATGAAGTTACTGACAGCTTCACCACCAGAAGTCATGGTTCATCAGAAGAAGTTCCTCCTATCCCCGAAGAGACTTGGGATACATTAGGAGAACCAAGCGGAAAATTCGACTACATGGTGAAATAATCCGCTCCTGAAAGTTCAAGAATCTCTCTTGAAGATATTGTTCCAACTGGATGGAACAGCGATTTTGAGTACCTCTCTCAGCAAAAAGAGATGTATAACCCTTGCTATTCATCATCAGCATCTGGTGAAATCATCATTGAGGATTATATCCCTAAGTCACCTTCCGAGGCTATGGACCTAGAGTTCACATATCTAGTCAATGCCATCTTGGGAGAAGAGCAAGACCAAAATACAGAAGAGGATGATCTCGAAAGTGTCTCCGACAACGAGTCTCTCCATTCAGAAGATTGGAAGTTTCCTCAAAAGAAAGTTCGACATACTCCACTTGGAAATGGGTATGCTCACACCGCTCAGTCTGCTGAAGTAGAAGAAGATCGTCTGAGTGTTGCAAAGACAGTGGTTGGTAAATAAGGACCTACCACAGGCCAGCTTAAGCCTAAGGTTCCAAATTACTTGGTGCACAATGGGGTTCGCCACTATTGGACAGCTGTTGAAGTTACAACTGTTGTTCGCACTCCTAAGTAGGAACTTTCACCGTTATTTTATCCTCTCACCATAGCCCAGGGTGAAGAGATGTTTCATAGGGCTTTGCATTTTACTATTTCTTAGGAAAATGTCCCTCTTTGCTTCGCCCAAAGCAATAGAGTTTTGTTTTATAGGGTCTTTGTTTCAAGAAATGACTGTCCATAAATAAAAATGTCATTCTGTTCCTTCGTTTAGTTTTCCCTTTTCTTTTTTCGGAAATTGGTAATCCTAAAAAACACCCTAAAAAAAACATCAAAAAATTCCATTAACTGCATACACCGAGTCTTCCCTCGTTGTCTAAATAAAATTTATCACACATATGCAGATTAATCATAAAATACCCCGTTGAAACGTGCGATCGTATGACTTCTCCAAGCTTTGAGTTTCCTGTATTCGAGGCAGAGGAAGAAGAAGACGAAGAAATATCAAAGGAAATTTCACGATTACTTCAACAAAAGGAAGAGGCCATTCAGCCATACAATGAGCCTCTAGAGATCATTAACCTTGGTTCCGATGGAAACAGAAAAGAGGTTAAGATTGGAGCTTCGCTCAGTTCAGAGATCAGAGAGAGTTTGATACAGCTGCTCAGAGAATTCTCAGATGTCTTCGCTTGGTCTTATCAAGATATGCCAGGGTTGGATACCAGTATAGTGGAGCATCACTTGCCATTAAAAGCAGAATGCCCTCCGGTCAAGCAAAAATTGAGAAGAACTCGTCCGGAGATGGCCATGAAAATTAAAGAGGAAGTTCAAAAGCAGATCAACGCAGGTTTCCTCGTCACTTCAGAATACCCTCAGTGGTTAGCTAACATTGTTCCCGTTCCTAAGAAAGACGGAAAAGTCCGCATGTGCGTCGACTACAGAGATTTGAACAAAGCTAGCCCTAAGGATGATTTTCCTTTACCACATATTGATATGTTGGTAGACAGTACAGCAAAATCCAAAGTTTTCTCGTTCATGGACAGATTTTCAGGATACAACCAAATCAAAATGGCACCTGAAGACATGGAGAAAACAGCTTTCATCACCCCCTGGGGCACGTTCTGCTATCGTGTTATGCCTTTTGGACTAAAGAACGCAGGGGCAACTTATCAAAGGGCCATGACTACACTTTTCCATGACATGATGCATAAGGAAGTGGAAGTCTATGTGGACGACATGATTGCCAAATCAGAAAATGAGGAAGATCACATACAAAATCTGACAAAGTTATTTCAACGCTTACGGAAGTTTCAGCTTCGCCTGAACCCCAACAAGTGCACCTTTGGTGTCTACTCAGGAAAACTCCTTGGTTTCATCGTCAGCAAACGAGGAATTGAAGTAGATCCAGACAAAGTCAAGGCAATTCAAGAAATGCCTTCACCCAGAACCGAGAAACAAGTTAGAGGATTTCTTGGACGTCTGAATTACATCTCGAGATTCATATATCTCATGACTGCAACTTGCGCTCCTATTTTCAAGCTTCTACGGAAAAATCAAAGTTGCGTCTAGACAGACGATTGTCAGAAAGCGTTCGACAGCATTAAGGAATATCTGCTCGAACCACCCATCTTGTCTCCTCCAGTGGAAGGAAGACCTTTGATAATGTACTTACCCGTCTTAGAAGACTCCATGGGTTGTGTCCTTGGACAGCAAGACGAGACGAAGAGAAAAGAGCATGCCATTTACTACCTAAGCAAGAAATTCACTGATTGTGAATCCCGCTATTCCATGCTCGAAAAGACGTGTTGTGCTTTGGCCTAGGCTGCCAAGCGTCTCCTCCAGTACATGATTCGACATACTACTTGTTTGATCTCTCATATGGATCCAATCAAGTACATCTTTGAGAAGCCTGCTTTAATTGGGAGAATTGCCCGTTGGCAGATGTTGTTATCAGAATATGACATTGAGTATCACGCACAGAAAGCCGTGAAAGGAAGCATTCTATCTAAGCACCTGGCTCACCACCCACTCAATGGTCATGAATCAACCAGTTTCGACTTTCCGGACGAGGACGTCATGTACCTCAAGATGAAAGATTACGACGAGCCACTACCAGACGAAGGACCTGAGATAGGATCCCAGTGGGGCTTAATCTTTGACGGAGCTGTCAATACTTATGGACAAGGAATTGGGGCAATTATTGTTACACCTCAGGGTACCCATATTCCATTTACCGCCAGATTAACTTTCAAGTGCACAAACAATGAGGCCGAATATGAAGCTTGCATCATGGGTCTCGAAGAAGCCGTGGATCTAAGAATCAAACACTTGGATGTATACGGAGATTCTGCTTTGGTCATCAATCAAATCAAAGGAGAATGGGAAACACGCCAACCAGGGCTAATTCCTTACAAAGACTACGCAAGAAGATTATTACCATTCTTCGACAGGGTAGATTTTCATCACATTCCTCGCGAAGAAAACAACTTGGCTGATGCATTAGCCACACTCTCTTCCATGATTAGGATAAATCATTGGAATGACATTCCTCGGATCGATGTTATGCGCCTGGATAGGCCCGCTCATGTTTTCACAGTAGAAGCAATCATCGACGACAAACCGTGGTATCACGACATCAAGAACTTTCTTCAAAAGCAAGAGTACCCTCTTGGGGCATCAAAGAAAGATAGAAAGACCTTGAGAAAGTTAGCTTATAGATTCTTCCTGAATGAAGATGTTCTGTACAAGAGAAACTTCGACATGGTTCTGCTCAGATGCGTTGACAGAAAAGAAGCAGAAATACTCAAGAGAGAAATACATGAAGGTTCCTTTGGTACTCACACCAATGGACACACCATGACAAGGAAAATACTGAGAGCAGGATATTATTGGCTGACAATGGAGTCAGATTGCTACCAGTACGCAAAGAGGTGTCACAAATGTCATATCTACGTCGATAGAATTCATGGGCCACCATCTCTTCTCAACATACTCTCTTCCCCTTGGCCTTTCTCCATGTGGGGAATTGACATGATTGGAATGATCGAGCCGAAAGCGTCCAACGGACATCGCTTCATCTTGGTATCTATAGACTATTTCACCAAATGGGTTGAAGCAGCTTCATATGCAAACGTTACAAGACAAGTTGTCGTCAGGTTTATCAAGAATCACATCATCTGTCGCTACGGCATTCCTAGCAAGATAATCACTGACAATGGGTCAAATTTGAACAACAAAATGATGAAGGAGCTTTGTGAAGAATTCAAGATTGAACATCACAACTCATCTCCTTACAGACCAAAGATGAATGGAGCTGTAGAAGCAGCTAACAAAAACATCAAGAAAATCATTCAGAAGATGGTCATTACTTACAAAGATTGGCATGAAATGCTCCCGTATGCTCTTCATGGTTACCGTACATCAGTACGTACTTCGACCGGAGCAACTCCTTTCTCCCTTGTATATGGCATGGAGGCAGTCCTACCTATAGAGGTTGAAATCCCATCAATGAGAGTCTTGATGGAGGCAAAATTAACAGAAGCCGAGTGGTGTCAAAGCAAATTCGATGAATTGAACTTAATCGAAGAAAAGCGCATGACAGCTTTATGCCACGGTCAGCTATATCAACAAAGAATGAAGAAAGCTTTCGACAAAAAGGTTCGACCTCGCACAATCAAAGAAGGCGACCTTGTACTCAAAAAGATTCAATCTTTTCTTACAGATTCGAGAGGGAAATGGACTCCCAATTATGACGGCCCATACGTGGTCAAGAGAGCTTTCTCAGGAGGAGCCTTAATACTCACGACTATGGATGGAGAAGAATTCACCCGTCCTGTGAACGTCGACGCAGTCAAGAAATACTTTGCCTAAATAATTAAAAGAACAGCTCGCTAAGTTGAAAACTCGCAAAGAGCGACTTAGGCAAAAAAGAGCGTCTCGGTGAATCGAAAACCCGAAAGGGCGATTCAGGCAAAAATTAGAGACATAAAAAATAAATAATCAATCCCGGTAGACTTAAAACCCGAAAGGGGTAGTTTACGCAAAAGATAGGGATATATGGCAAGTAACTGTGTTCAGGACGAACTTGATCATTCAAAAATCCATAGCGGAGTATTCATCAGCAGTAGGTCATCTTCTACGAAGCACGAATACAGCGCAACCCGGAGTGGAAGGGAAAGATAACGGTCGTCACGTTTCATCGTAGCCCTTTTCCCGAAAATTACCAATTTCCAACTTTGTAAATACTCCATGGAATCAAGCATTTGGCTGATTACCATTCCATATATAATAATTTGAGCCTTGTGCTTTTCTTTTGCAATCTAGTCTTTTTCAGTTTCTTGAAATGCATTTTAAATTTAAACAGTCATTTTCTTAAAACAATTGTTTTCATAAAATAAAATGAATTTACTTGCAAAAATAGAGGTGAAATTTCTTTCTGAGGTTTACAAACAATAGGAAGAATGCAAACAGTTGCTCCAAAAACGGTTGAGACTCCGGGAACCAATATTTCCCCATGAGGTCGCTTTGCGAACATCTCCCGATGACGGATCTTTACTTCAATTCATATTACTCACTTCGGACAGCGGACAACTGATAACCAAATATCCCCAACAGAGTTCGAACTGCAAGAAGAGGACATCTTCTGATCAACAAGAATTCAAGTCGTATCATAGTATTTTACATCTGCGACAATTCTATTCACATTCACTTTACATTTTATCATTGTCATAATATTCATGCATACATTACATCATAACTGCATAATCGAGTCAGGCTTTGATCATGTGAATGCCCGAGCCATTAAAGCATATACTCGAGATTCCCCTCCAAAGTTGCAAAAGGGTTTTTCTTCTTCATGAAGAAGGTTCATACACCCAAATTCCCCAAGCAAGTCAACAAATGGTAGTCTCCCTCAAAGAGATAGTTTGTTCACTTTTGGAATTCCCCAACTGAGAATCTCCTGCAGAGCGACGCTCGACAATCTTCTTCAGATAAGATAGTCTGTTTCGCATTTTTGGAATTCCCTACAAGGCCGATGAGCGGTTTCTCTTCTCCGAGGAGTATGGATTCCTCGACATAATTGACAAGTGGTAGTTTTTCCTCCTGGAAAACAATCTGGTATTTCCCCAGCAGGGTCAAGAGATGCCACTTTTCATCAAAGAGAATCTCCCAGCAGATCGAATAATGATTCTCCAGCAGATTCAGTGAATGGTAGTCTTCGTCCAGAAGATAGTTCAGATTCCTCAACAAAGTCAGCAAATGGCAGTCTCTTTCAGCAGAAGACAGTTTGCTCAGTTTCTTTCACGACGGCATCAACAAATGGCAGTCTCCTAGTAGAAGACAGTTTGTTCCCCTAGCAATTGGCAAATGGCAGCCTTTCCCCAAGGAAAGACAGTTTGTCTGTTAAATACTCAAGAGATCGACAAATGGCAGTTTCTTCAAACAGTTTGTCTGTTTCTGGGATGTTTAGTTCCCCACAGAGTCGATGAATGGCAGTTTTCCTCTTAGGAGAACAGTTTGTTGATTCCCCGGCATCAGTCGACGAATGTTGGTTTTCACCCCGAAAACAGTTCGTCCTCCTTCAAGCAAAGTCATTAGCCCCTCAAAAGAGCGCGGGGCCATATGACATTCTTTCAAAGACGTCAAGTCAAAAGGGAAGATGGTGAAGTTTCTTTACTACCATCAAATGGCGTCTTACCTCCAAGTGCTGGTAAGAAGTTTGATGAGGAAACAAACCTTTGAAGTTTCTTTACTACCATCAAATGGCTTCTTACCTCCAAGTGCTGGTAAGAAGTTTGATGAGGAAACAAACCTTTGAAGTTTCTTTACTACCATCAAATGGCGTCTTACCTCCAAGTGCTGGTAAGAAGTTTGATAAGGAAACAAACCTTTGAAGTTTCTTTACTACCATCAAATGGCGTCTCATCTCCAAGTGCTGATGAGAAGTTTGATGAGGAAACAAATCTTTGGAGAATTTTCTCTTTATCTGAGATATTGTCCAAACACGACTGAGACCAGTTTCGAGATATGGACATCCGAAACAAGGGGGAGGTTGTTTGCCTTTTTCTAAGTGTCAACACTTAGTTAAAGAAGATGGATTGCGCATCCTACACTACCATCCATTCGCCAGAATCCACATCAAGTGTTTCTACAGGAGTTTGTCTCCTCATTCCCCGCCAAGTGCGACAATGGGACCAAATCATGCAAAGATTTTATCATCTCAGGAGCGCCCAAAATTCGGGCATTCTTTGATATTTAAGTCACTTTTACGCAGGAGAGATCGAGATCTCAATCTCTCTCCCTCCAGATAAAAGAAACTTAAATAGGGGCATCTGTCATACCCTAATTTTTGACCCCCCTGAGATGACATATCTTCAGGATTTTCATCAAGTCAAAGTAAGTACCCAGAGCAGTCTGACATTCAATCAAGGGTGTTCAAAAAACCAGAAAGCTCAGGCAAAGGATCAATCAATAGAAGGATTAGACTCTAAGACTCAAGAGCTTCATTATTTCACCTATGATTGATAAGACACCCAGTCATCTAAGTACAGAGTTACTCAGGTCACCAGACTAGGATTTTTTTTGAGCATATCAAGGACTAAACTCAGGGATCACCTTTGAGAAACCCTAAAAAGCCCTAGGGGACCATTCAAAGACATCAATCATCTTCAAAAAACTCATATGACAAGATCCACTGGACATTACACCTCAATTCAAAGTCTACAATCATCATTGTCCTCTGGTCGACAATTAGGGTTTTTGACCTAATTCCCTAAGATAGTTGACTTTTTAATCAGGGCATGGATCCAAAACTCAAGACATGATTCAAGAGTCTCTACTACCTCAATATAATCCATTTACATCATTCATCTGAGGAAAAGATCTTGATTCTACACAAAAGTCCAAAATCTCACCATATTTGGAAAAAGTCAACTGTATGGGATCACCATTGACTTTTGAGATTTTTGGTCAAACCATGGCTTTCAAGGATCAATATCATCAATATATGGATATTAAAGTCATTTTACCAAAGAAATTCAAAGAAATTCATCAAGGAGCGAAAAGTCGGGAATTAGGGTTTTTTGAGGCATGGTGAGAACTCAAAATTTCACCTACACAACTCAAAAAACTTCCAACATGAAAGTTGTAGATCTTGCAAAATAAAACAACATCTTACAAAGGAACTTTTTTCAAAAGATCAATCATTTAAGAGTTTTGGAAATTTTGGAGTTTTAGGTCATAAACACTTAGAAATTTTTCTAAGTGTTTTAACCTAGTTTTCTTCCAACTTTGGCCTCATTTTTCACAAATTTGCCAAAGGATTTTGAAGAAACTCCAAACTAATGATTTGAAGTAGATGTTTAGGGCTTTCCAAATTGTGTTCAACCTTCTCCAAATTCATTTTGAGCTAAGAGTTATGCTTGTTCAAAGTTGGCCTCATGAAGTGAAATTATAGGTCATGCATCATTTTGGAACTTTGAAATTTTGTGCACATGACCTCAAATATGGATGCTACACGACCCATAACACATCTGAAAACATGCCATGCATTAATTTTCACCATGCCATGATAATTGAAGAAGATTCTAAAAACAAGAACATGTGATTATGTAATGATTACATTTAGGAATTTATGGCAAATTGATGAATCACCCAAGGAATCTTCTCACCAACCAATTAGAGCTCATTTCTGTCTCAGAATTGTCCCCTAAGATCAAGCAAAATCGAGGGCTAGGGGATTGATCAAATGGAATCAAAATTCTCATCATTGCATAAGAGATATTTGCAAACTTCCTTCATGCTTAAGAAACCAAATTTCTTTCATTAAGCAAACTCACCACAGCCAATTGACCTGCATTCATTTGCCTATAAATAGGAGGGCATACTTCAGTAGAAAAACACACCAAAGCAACCATATTCCTTGCTTTCTCTTTCTCTTCTCATGCTTATTGTTTTTCAAAGTTCTTTGGCAAGAAGAATCGTTTTCTTCAAACCAGAGCTTATCTTTGGAAAGTAAGCATTCTAACATCTCAAGGGAGGTCATTTGAGGTGATCCAAGCACCTGGATCACTTCTGTAAGTGGAGGAACACCATTGTTGCTCTCACTTTGGAGCAGTTGCAGTTGGAGGTCCATAGTGCAATTCAGAAGTTTTCCAATCAAGCCAAGCATCCAGGCACGTTCCATAGGAGTTAGTGAAGCTGTTCAGATGGCTGCAACTCATCTGTAACTCAAGAATCATCACTCTCCATGTTCACTTGAAGCTCAAATCGAGGGAGGTCCATAGAACAATTCAGGAGGATTGAGGTTACAACAAGCATTCAGTTAGCATCACTGAGTCACAAGGAAGCTTTTGGGATCATTCATACAAGCCCAGTTGCTCTCTATCATCCTCACGACCTCCATTTTCAGAGGTAAGTTTCTGAACTCCACCTCTTTAATTTAAGCATTCTTTAAGAAATAGCTCGATTCTATCTTGTTCAGCATCATCAGAGGATTGAAAACCCTCTATCATCATTCATTTATCTTTCAGTATAGTCATTTAATTTGATTTTTAAATTTTAGGGTTCTTCACGATTTCTGGTAAATTAGTTAGATGTAGTTAATATAAATATATATTAGTTACATATTTAGAATCGTGAATGAATTTAGAACAAGTTTCATGTTTACACCTGGGCCATTGGTTGAGATTTGAGAGAATCAGAATTTCAAAAATGTTGGAGCTTGAGGTTGAAGACGAAGATGGAGGGTGGCGCCATTTTTTAAGTCTCTGAACAAAGTTTATTTTATTTTGAATGGTATGCGTTTTACAAACGAATTCATCGTTTGCCCTAGTGGCCTCCCATACGCCCTTAGTCTCCTCATGCCTCAAGTCTGGGGTTCGAATCCCCCTCGCCCCAGACTTTTTGATTCTTTTATTTTTCAATGATTTATCACTTGTTTTGAAACATAACCAAATGAGTGAGAATTGCTATCACCATGCGCGCGTTGGCTCAGTGGTGTTGTTTTGGGTGTGTGACCTAAAGGGCGTGAGTTCAAGCCTTGGTGGAGACATTTCTAATTTTTTATCACTTTTCACACCTATTCTCTTCACAACTTCACATGATTATTTAACCTATCAAATTAAATCATTTTCACTTCATTTTTCACACACTTTTTATTTAATATACCTATTTTGTGAATAACCAAAAAAATCATAAAAAATATTATTTATTTCATGTGTTTTAATTAGGTTTAACATAGTATGTTTTAAAGTGTTTTTTTTTCTTAAAAACTTTAAATATATATATTCATTTTGTTTTAACCTAATTATTTTGAAAATAAGTTTATGATAAAACCCTAATTGTTTAGGTCTTAATTAGGCATAGATCTTTATTCTTTACCTTAATCAAATTAACTTTTTGTCAATTTTCAAAACTGTTTTCAATCTCCGTTTAAATCAAATGATTAAGGTTTTCAAACAACAAAACCTTATATCATTTCAAATCATTTTCAAAACTGCTTTTGTAACCAGTACTGTAAAGTACTGGGCCTCTAATAGAGTGTAAGTCCCAAACACCTTCTCTCCTTAGCTTGTTTTCAAAAACTGTATTTTCAAAATCTTCTTTCTGTTCTCAAAACATTCTTCTGGTATTTGAAGGGCATTATTCCCGGTGAAACTCTTCAGATACCTATGTGACCTTTGTCCATCTTCACTTCTTCTGTTTTCAAAAACCCTTAACTGTTTATAATAAATATTCAATTGTTATCAAAACAACAAAAATACTGTTGAGGCTCTGTACATACTTCTTCAAAGGCCTCCACTCCATCCAGGTTAGGCTTTACAAGCTTTCAATTTACAGTCTTTATTTAAATTACTGTCAAATATAAACTGTGCATATACATTAGTTTAGAACTACGTTTGAGTATAAACCTTAGGACAGTTAAACTATATATATATTATAGGAATATGGCCTAGGATTGAGAATGTCTTCCCGGTGAAGGCTCTTTCCTAAATAGAGATCTGTAGTTCAAACCCCCAAGATGAATTATTCCCGGTGAAACATCTTGGCAAAAACCTTAGAATTCAAAATATAGGACACATCCACCCAAAGAGGAATTATTCCCGGTGAAACCTCTTACCCATTTGCTTAGAGCCAAAATAAGTTCAAAACTACATAGCTTTCTCTTGTGCTATAACAAGGACCCTCGATTAGCCTCCTCTTGGGCTTTGTACAAGGACCCACAGGCTTCTTAAAAGCATTTCTAGCTTCCTCTTGAGCTTGTATACAAGGACCCATCAGGTTTCTTATAAACATAGGAACAGGTCTTTAGTCACCTTTTAGCCTACCCTGGTGAGTTTCTTCCAATTTAAACCAGACTTTAAACAAGCTAAGTTTGTCTCAATTTTACATTGAGCACCCCTTTTGGAATGAGAGACATGGACAGTCTCTGTCACCCTTATCTTCATCAATTTTCCTTAGCAGAGTCTAGGATCCATGTTTGATCATCCTCAGCATGTGTCAGCCTTCATCTTGGGCTTTAAACAAGAAGTCTCCACTAGATAATCTTTCTGCCATCATTTTAACAAAAACCCCTAGAAAGGGTTAGCCTCTAAAAGTCAATTAAAATCAATCTATCATTTCAGTCAAAAACCCCTGGAAAGGGTTAGCCTCCAACATCATTCTTTCATTTCAACAACATCAGTCTTTCAAAACCAGAGATTCATTCTCTTAGGAGATAATTTCCCCAAAAGAGTCAAAACCCCTGGAAAGGGTCAGCCTCCAAAAAAAAACATGATAAAGTCAGTCTTTTAACAGACAAATTCACCACCTGAGTCAAAACCCATGGAAAGGGTTAGCTTCCATCAAAAAAACAGTCTTTTAATAAATAAAATCTCCTCAATAGAGTCAAAACCAACAAAAACAGTTAGCCTCAACCTTGGGCTTCATACAAGGCACCAAACAATAAAACTCCCCTGTCAAGAGTCAGCCTCAACCTTGGGCATTGTACAAGGCAGATAATAGAGTCTCCCCTGTGAGTTCTTCATCATTCAGTAGCCACAACCTTGGGCTTTGTACAAGGCAGAAAATAGTGTTTTCCCTAGCTAGAGTCAGCCATAACCTTGGGCTTTGTACAAGGCACACAAAATAGAGTCATTCATAGTCTCAAAAATTCAGTTATCTTCAGCAGTCAGCCACAACCTTGGGCCTTGTACAAGGCACACAAATATAGTCTCCTTAAGTAGAGTCAGCCTCAATTCTGGGCTTTGTACAGAACACCAAATAAAAATCCATCAAATAAACACTCTCCAAATAGAGTCCACCTCAATTCTGGGCTTTGTACAAAACACAAAAAATACCCTGTAATTATTCCCCAGTGGAGTCATCTCCCAGAGTCAATATATTAATTAATCAATCAAAAAGCCTCAAGCTTGGGCCTCATACAAGCCAGCTAAAGTCAAATATTTTATACAGTAGATAGACATAGCTTATCTCTATAGAGAGATATTTTTACTACTCTACCACATTCAAACAAACAAACATTACACATTTCAATTTCAATCAAAGTCTCCCATTTAGGACTCTGAAAGACATGCTCTGGCACATCCCCAGACTTGTACACTTTCCCTAATTTGGACGAGCATCTTTCTTTCATTTAAGAGGCATCTGACTGGCATACTTGCAAACACGCAAGTAAGGTCCCCCTCTTGAATGAAATGAATCCAGTTATTCTGTCACTCTTTCAAAATGTTTGTGGTAGAATAGTACAAATACCTCTCTGTAAAGATGATTTCATGCCTCTTTACTGTAAACAGAGATTTAATTCAAAGCTTCAACCTTGAGCTTCAAGCAAGGCACCAAAAATAATTAATTTCCCTAGTTAGTTCCCCGAACTACATTAAGCTCTGACTTCCACTAGGGATATGTAGGCATGAGGTTCACAAGGAATCTCAGCGAGCTAATAAAATACCAAAAAATAGTCAGTTTGTCTGTCTGTCTGTCTTTCTTTAATCAATTCAATTCCTTCTCCTAACACAAAGGAGAAACTTTCCCAATAATCATTAGCAGCACAAACACATTTAGACACAGAGAAGGTTCCTGTAGAGTACTACAGATATGTAGGGTGTTTAAACACTTCCCTATGTATAACCGACCCCCCGGACTCCAGAATTTCTAGTCTAGGTGAAATCCCCACACTTAGCAAACTCTTAGGGTTTAGTTGAGATCTTTTTTTCCCTTTCCTACTCGTAGGACAAATAAGAAAGTTCGTGTGATATCGTAGGAAGAACTGAAACAAAATTCATCCCGCCACGGGCGCATTCTCCTTCCAAATTTCGTGTGAAGGGTCTAGCGTGCCGTCCTCCCAAGTGAAACGGGGAGGTAAAGAAAACGACCACCACAAAGGGCAAAAGATATTTTAAGAGAAAAGGTTTTGAAAAGATCGCAAACATAAGAAGGTTTTTTGAAAAAGGGAGAAGATTTTGAAAATTTAAGAATGGGAGGAGATGAAGAGGCTATCCTATTGCGTAAAATAAAAGCTAAGGAAAGAAACGATCTAACCGAAAAAGAAGCCAACACTTGACATTATGAGTCAAGGTTGATTTCCCATCCTTTGGACTTATCAATATCAAACCAACACATTATCACTTGGGGATCCAGATGAACTTATTATCTTAGCACCACTTTGCATTAAGCACATTAAAATTTTGACGAAAATCGGGCAGAGTAACGGCTGTTTTCGGGTAAAATCCTTATCTCAATGCCTTGGAATTAACCATCAAGGGCTTTCAAGGAAATACATGCATACACAAACAGACAACAATCCAATGCCAGACAGACAGAACAATCACAGAGTAATAACAGAATGAGGGTCCAGAGGTCCTAAGTCCATAAGTCCGAATCTCCAAAATGCTCAGGATAGTAACCAATAGTCCGAAAGAGAACCTTATGTGTTTTTTAGATTTTGGTTGATTATTAGTGTTTTAGCATAAAAGTAAAGTATGGTCCAAGTGGACAAAGAGAAAATGGCGGAAACATAAACATATGTCCAAATGGACAAAGAGAAAAAAGCGGAATATAAACGTCCAAATGGACAAAGGAAAAATAGCGTAATGTAAATATGATGAAATGATAAAATAAAGCGATAAAGCGAGAAATATAAAGAGCGGTATAATAAAGTGCGGAAATTAAAGTTAGTTGTTAGATGTTAAAGATAACCATCTTGAAACTTGTCAAGTATGTTATCAAAGCTAGTAAGATCGATGGTGAGTGAAGGATGTTCTCGGAGTTAAATTCAATGGAACTTTATCAGAAGCTTGATAAAATCATAGCGACTACACGATAAATTTCCATAAGTCTTAAATCAACCGCATACAATTCTCTTCCATATTTGATCTTTTTTATTCGGGACACGAAATATTGCGCTATGTTAAGCAGATCGCCAAGTGATTTATATAGAAATCACCCTACAACGAGGCCGGTCAAAACTTTATGTGCTAATGCATGCGAGAGAAATGATATGTAGATCATTCTCCGAAAGCAATACCGCACGAAAAGAAAATAGGTAACGATCTATTCTTTACTAAGAATCCATAAGAATTCTCAAAGTATTAAGACTTTCATCGATCAAAAGAAAAAAAAGGAGAAGAAGAATAAAATCATAAAAGATAATCAACTCACACTATCATTAATATCATTCATCTAATATTATGGATTTGGTCATTTGAAACCTATCAACATCCTAGATCCAGTGATATTAATGAAGTGGAGGAAGTAGGAAACCAAAACAAGCATAAAAAAGGCAAAAAACCACATTCTGCCAGCAGGAAATCGATTTCATGCAGGGGGAAATCGATTTCCATAGTGCAGTTTTCAAAAAAACAAGTTACGTACAGCATGAAATCGATTTCAGCCTTAAGGAAATCGATTTCATCAGTGTAAATTTCAGCAAAAACATCATTTAAAGGCATGAAACTTTATTTGAACAAATATACAAACACCTTATGATCACATATCAATTGGAGCACGAATTTTCCATCACAAAATCAGCAAATATCATCAGTATAGCATCAAAGATGCATCACACACAAGCACAAAAGAATCACATTATGATTGATGAATAAAGATGAAGAAAATTACCAAATCTTGAACAAACTTAGATCTACTTCAATAATCACCAACAGAAATCTTGATCTCTCAACAATTGCAGAAAAAAGAGTGAAATGAAAGGTGGCTTAGCTCAAAGTTTGTGAGGTTCAAGGTGTAACTCACAAACTTTATGAAAGAACAAAGAGCTTTGGTGAATTTGGTAGGGATGAGAAGAGAAATTGCAAGGGGTTTTTTGGCTCTCAAAGCTTGAGAAATGAGAGAGTAGAGGTCTCTATTTATAGAATTGGAGCAAGAGTAGTGGTAGTTTGGTCTTTTTGTGTTTGGTAATTAATTTGTGTTTAATTGGTAATTAAAGTGGCATTTAAATGGGAAAAATGGTAAAATGAGGTTTAAGTGGGTTTAATGAAGGGGTTAATTTTGATGAGGTGGAAAATTGATAAAATGATCAAATAAAAAGGTGCCAAAATGATGTCAAGCTTCCCTCCTTATATTTTTTTGAATTTCGCCTAAGGAAATCGATTTCCCTAGGAGTGAAATCGATTTCACACTGTTCCAGAAGAGAATTTGGCGCAAAATGTGTAACACCCGTATAATTTTAATTTTAATTTAATTTGAATATTAGATTAATAATTATTATTATTATGGATTTTATGAAAATAATGGAAAAATGATGGTTGATGGCATTTGGGCCATGTGTGAGATTAGTAAGAGGAGGGGGGTGTGGTGTAGTAAAGCCCTTACTAATTTAATATTATTTTTCATAAAATAATTAGAATTGGGAAAAAGAGAACAGAACGTGAAAAGAGAAAAGTTGGAACACGAAGAACGTAGAAGAGGAACAAAGAGGAAGAGACCAAAGAGCAAGAATTTGGCTAAGGTAAGGGGGGACTCTTCCAATTATCATCTCTTATCGTGATTATAGATGAATAGTGTATGAATAGTTGTGTTGTTGAGTCAATTCTGTTTGTATGTCAGAGTTAGGTTTTGGGGTTCTAAGAATTGGGTTAGATTTCGGGATTTGGATGTGTTGATTGATATATGATGATATATTAGTTTGTATGAATGAATCCTGTGAATGAAAACGTGAAATTGGACTGTTTTAGACTCAAAATCGTGGACTGGTATGAGTAGAAACGAGTGGGTTTTGGACTGTTACGAAATTGCAGGTTTCTGGACATTTTTCTGGTGTTTCGCGTATGGAACAGTGTCATACGCGTATGGGATGAAGTCATACGCGTATGAGGGACACTCCCAAGGGGCTATACGCGTATGATACGCAGGTGCCCTGTCCCAAATACCCTGTACTGATGATTTGCGTATAGGGAGCGTATGAGGATGCTCATACGCGTATGGAAATTTTGAAAGGGGAAAACTGGTCCTGGTGATACGCGTATGGCAAGGCTGATACGCGTATGGGTTGGTTTTAGGCCATTCTGGATTCTGATGAAATGCGTATGATACACGTATGAGGCATGGTGATACGCGTATGGATGCGTATAGGCTATATGATACGCGTATGGTCGTTGCATGTGTAAAATTCTGTTTTGTGAATTTTCTGGAAAGTTCAATGATGTGTAACTTTCGATCTATAGACCTGTTTTGTGTGTTGTTTGAGACTGTGTAAACCTTGTGATGTGATTCTGTGGTTTACTGATGATTGATTGTATTGAATGATGTTAATGTATATATGAACATGCTTAGTAATGATGATGATGATGATGAAATGAGTATAGATGATGCTACTCATAGGGTGGAGATGATGAAAGTATGTTATATATATGTTTGCATGCATTCATAAGCATTGAAGAGGGCTGAATCCTAGATGATGAGAGGATTCAGTGAATGGCAGAATTCCCATTGTGTGGAATTTGTGCTGGCAGGGCCGTATCTGGATGATGATAGATCGGTCGGTGGGTGATTCCCATTGATGATGATTGGTACCACATGCATAGAGTCAGTTGCATTCATTTGCATGGATTTGATAACATGACTATATGTATACTTGTCATACCCTAATTTTTGACCCCCCTGAGATGACATATCTTCAGGATTTTCATCAGGTCAAAGCAAGTACCCAGAGCAGTCACTTCTTCATCTGGCATTTAATCGAGGATGTTCAAAGACAAGAAAACTCAGGCAAAGGATCAATCAGTAGAAGGATTAGTCTCTAACATAATCATAGGACTCAAGAGCTTCATTTTCTCACCTATGGTTGATTAGACATCCAGTCCTCTGAATACAGATTTACTCAGGTCACCAGACTAGGGTTTTTGAGCCTATCAAGGACTAAAATCAGGGATCACCTTTGGGAAACCCTAAAAATCCCCAGGGGATCATTCAAAGACATCAATCATCTTCAAATAGCTCATATGACAAGATCCACTGGACATCACACCTCAATTCAAAGTCTAGAGTCATTATTTTCATATGGTCGACAATTAGGGTTTTTGACCTAATTCACCAGGATAGTTGACTTTTAATCAGAGGCATGGATTCAATATAACCCATTTACATCACTCATTTGAGGAGAAGATCTTGATTCTACACAAAAATCCAAAATCTCACTTTATCTGGAAAAAGTCAACTGTATGGGATCACCTTTGACTTTTAAGATTTTTGGTCAAACCATGACTTTCAAAGATCAAAATCATCAATATATGGATATTAAAGTCATTTGACCAAAGAAATTCAAAAAGAATCATCAAGGAGCAAAAAGTCGGGAATTAGGGTTTTTGAGGGCATTGTGGGAACTCAAAATTTCACCTACACAACTAAAAAAACTTCCAACATGAAAGTTGTAGATATTGCAAAATAAAACAACATCTTACATAGGAACTTTTTTCAAAAGATCAACCATTTAAGAGTTTTGGAATTTTGAAGCTTTAGGTTATAAAAACTTAGAAATTTTTCTAAGTGTTTTTAACCTAGTTTTCATCCAACTTTGGGCTCATTTTTCACAAATTTCCCTAATGATTCTGAAGGAACCATAAACTAATGATTTGAAGTAGATGTTTAGGGCTTTCCAAATTGTGTTCAACCTTCTACAAATTCATTTTGAGCTAAGAGTTATGCTTGTTCAAAGTTGGCCTCATGAAGTGAAATTATAGGTCATGCCTCATTTTTGAACTTTGAAATTTTGTGCACATGACCTCAATTATGGATGCTACACGACCCATACCACATCTGAAAACATGCCATGCATTCATTTTCACCATAGCATAAGAATTGAGGAAGATTCCCAAAACAAGAACATGTGATTATGTAATGATTACATTTGGGAATTTATGGCAAATTGATGAATCACCCAAGGAATCTTCTCACCAACCAATTAGAGCTCATTTCTGTCTCAGAATTGTCCCCTAAGATCAAGCAAAATCGAGGGCTAGGGGATTGATCAAATGGAATCAAAATTCTCATCATTGCATAAGAGATATTTGCAAACTTCCTTCATGGCCAAGAAAACCAAATCAACCTCACTAAGCAAGCTCACTCCTCTGCAACTATACTGAACCATTTGCCTATAAATAGGAGAGCATACCTCAGTAGAAAACCACACTAAAGCAACAGAATTCTTGCTTTCTCTTTTCTTTCTTCATACTTAGTTTTTTCAAAGGTCCTTTGGCAAGAAGACTCGGATTCTTCAAACCAAAGCTCTCTCTTTGAAAATAAGTATTCAAACACATTAAGGGAGGCATTTAGAGGTGATCCCAACCTCTGGAACACTTCTGGGCGTGGAGAATCATCATCTTCACCTCTCATTTGGAGAACTTGCAGTTGGAGGACCACAGAACAATTCAGGAGGTTCCAAGCAAGGTTAGGCATCCAGGCACGTTCCTCAGATCATAGTGAAGCTGTTCAGATGGCTGCAGCTCATCTGTAACTCCAGATTCATCATCCTCCATGTTCACTTGAAGCTCAAATCGAAGGAGTCGAGTAGAGCAATTCAGAAGGTTTGAGGACACGACAAGCATCCAGTTAGCATCACTGAGTCCCAAGGAAGCTTTTGGGATCATTCATACGAGCCCAGGTGCTCTCTATCATCCTCACGACCTCCATTTTCAGAGGTAAGTTTCTGAACTCCATCTCTTTAATTTAAGCACTCTTTGTGATAAAGCTCGATTCTATCTTGTTCAGCATCATCAGAGGATTGAAAACCCTCTATCATCATTCATTTATCTTTCAGTATAGTCATTTAATTTGATTTTCAAATTTTAGGGTTCTTCACGTTTTTTAGTAAATTAGTTAGATGTAGTTAATATAAATTTGTGTTAGTTACATATTTAGAATCGTGAGTGATTTTAGAACAAGTTTCATGTTTACACCTGGGCCATTGGTTGAGATTTGAGAGAATCAGAATTTCAAAAATGTTGGAGCTTGAGGTTGAAGACGAAGATGGAGGGTGACGCCATTTTTCAAATCTCTGAACAGAGTTTATTTTATATTTAATGATATGTGTTTCATAAACGAATGAATAACTTGCCCCAGTGGTCACACATGCGCTCTTAGTCTCCTCATGCCCAAGGTCCGAGGTTCGAATCCCCCTCGCCTCAGACCTTTTGATTTTATTTTCTTTTTTTGCTTCTATACACTTGAACATTATATGAATTGCATTGAAACCAGCTTACTATCACCACACGCGCGTTGTCTCAGTGGTGTTTGTTTTGAGTGTGTGACCTAGAGGGCGTGGGTTCAAATCCTCCAAGGGCCAAACTATTTTTTTAACACCCATTTTCTTTCATTTTTCTCACAAACTTCACACAATTAATTCACCTATCAAATTAAGTTATTTTCACTTCATTTTTCACACACTTATTATTTAATATATCTATTTTGTGAATAATAAAAAAATCATAAAAAATATTATTTATTTCATGTATTTTTATTAGGTTTAAAATAGTATGTTTTTAAGTGTTTTCTTAAATACTTTAGATATACATACTCATTTTGTTTTAACCTAATTATTTTGTGGATAGTTTTATGATAAAACCCTAGTTGTTTAGGCCTTAATTAGGTAAAGAGCTTTATCTTTACCTTAATTAAGTTGACTATTGTCAATTTTCAAAATTGTTTTCGATCTCTGATTAAACAAGATGATTAAGGTTTTCAAACAACAAAAACTTACATCATTCCAATCTTCATTTTCACTACTTCACAAACAGTAAATAATCTCTAGGCCTCTATTAGAGTGTAAGACCCAACACCTTCTTTCTTTTCATAGTTTGTTTTACAAAACTGTATTTTCAAATCTTCTTTCTGTTTTCAAAACATTCTTCTGGTATTTGAAGGGCATTATTCCCGGTGAAACTCTTTAGATACCTATGTGACCTATGTCCATCTTCACTTCTTCTGTTTTCAAAAACCATTAACTGTTTATCATATATATATTCAACTGTTATCCATCAATTACTGGTAAGGCTTTGTACATACTTCTTCAAAGGCCTCCACTCCATCCAGGTTAGGCTTTACAAGCTTTCAATTTACAATGTTTATTTAAATTACTGTCAAATATAGAACTGTGCATATATATATTAGTTTAGAACTACGTGTGAGTGTAGACCCTAGGACAGTTAAACTATATATATATTATAGGAATATGACCTAGGATTGAGAATGTCTTCCCGGTGAAGGCTCTTTCCTAATTAGAGATTTGTAGTTCAAACCCCCAAGATGAATTATTCCCGGTGAAACATCTTGGTAAAAACCTTAGAATCCAAAAATAGGACACATCCACCCAAAGAGGAATTATTCCCGGTGAAACCTCTTACCCATTTGCTTAGAGCCAAAATAAGTTCAAAACTACATAGCTTTCTCTTGTGCTATAACAAGGACCCTCGATGATCCTCGATTAGCCTCCTCTTGGGCTTTGTACAAGGACCCACAGGCTTCTTAAAAGCATTTCCAGCTTCCTCTTCAGCTTGTATACAAGGACCCACCAGGTTTCTTATAAACATAGGAACAGGTCTTTAGTCACCTTTTAACATACCCTGGTGAGTTTCTTCCAATTTAAACCAAACTTTAAACAAGCTAAGTTTGTCTCAATTTTACATTGAGTACACCTTTTGGAATGAGAGACATGGACAGTCTCTGTCACCCTTATCTTCATCAATCTTCCTTAGCAGAGTCTAGGAACCATGTTTGCTTATCCTCAACAAGTGTCAGCCTTCATCTTGGGCTTTAAACAAGAAGTCTCCACTAGATAATCTTTCTGCCAATCATTTTAACAAAAACCCCTGGAAAGGGTTAGCCTCCAAATCATTTCTTTCATTTTAACAAAAATCCCTGGAAAGGGTTAGCCTCCAAAATCACTTCTTCAAAAAAACAAAGATTCATTTCTCTTAGGAGATAATTTCCCCAAAAGAGTCAAAATCCCTGGAAAGGGTTAGCCTCCAAAATCACTTCTTCAAAAACAAAAGATTCATTTCTCTTAGGAGATAATTTCCCCAAAAGAGTCAAAACCCCTGGAAAGGGTCAGCCTCCAAAAAACATGACAAAAATCAGTCTTTTAACAGACAATTTCTCCAGCTGAGTCAAAATCCCTGGAAAGGGTTAGCTTCCAAAAAAAATCAGTCTTTCTAAATAAATCCTTCAATAGAGTCAAAATCCAACAAAAACAGTTAGCCTCAACCTTGGGCTTCATACAAGGCACCAAAAAACAATAAAACTCCCCTGTTAATAGTCAGCCTCAACCTTGGGCATTGTACAAGGCAGATAATAGAGTCTCCCCTAGTGAGTCCTTCATTGTTCAGTAGCCACAACCTTGGGATTTGTACAAGGCAGATAAACCATATGTCGTGTGTCAAAGATTCCTAACATCTAGGATCTTTTCCCATAGAGTCATCCATACTCAGTTTATTTAAGAGTCCGCCACAACCTTGGGCTTCATACAAGGCAGAAAATAATATTTCCCCTAGTTAGAGTCAGCCTCAATTCTGGGCTTTGTACAGAACACCAAATAAAACCCATCAAAATAGATTTTCCCTAAGTAGAGTCAGCCTCAATTCTGGGCTTTGTACAGAACATAAAAATCTCTTGTAAATTAATCCCCAGTGGAGTTTTCTCCCAGAGTCATAATAATAATCAATCAATCAAAAAAGCCTCAAGCTTGGGCCTCATACAAGCCAGCTAAAAATCAAATCTTTTATACAGTAGATAGACATAACTTATCTCTATAGAGAGATCTTTCTTCTATCTCACCACATTCAAACAAACAAACATTACATTTCATTTCAATTTCAATCAAGTCTCCCATTTAGGATTTTGAAAGGCATGAGCTGGCAGTAAAACCCAGACATGTGGTAACTTTCCCTAATTTGGATGAGCATCTTTCTTTCATTTAAGAGGCATTTGACTGGTATACTTGCACATACACAAGTAAGGTCCCCCTCTTGAATGAAATGAATTCAGTTATTCTGTCACTCTTTTAATGTTTGTGGTGGAACAGTAGAAATACCTCTCTATAAAGATGACTTCATGTCTCTTTACCGTAAACAGAGATTTAATTCAAGCTTCAACCTTGAGCTTCAAGCAAGGCACCCAAAAATAATTAATAATTAATTAGTTCCCCGAACTACATTAAGCTCTGACTTCCACTAGGGATATGTAGGCATGAGGTTCACAAGGAATCTCAGCGAGCTAATAAAATACCAAAAATAGTCTGTCTGTCTGTCTGTATTTCTTTTATTTTAATTCAATTCCTTCTCCTAACACAAAGGAGAAACTTTCCCAATAATCATTAGCAGCACAAACACATTTAGACACAGAGAAGGTTCCTGTAGAGTACTACAGATATGTAGGGTGTTTAAACACTTCCCTATGTATAACCGACCTCCCGGACTCCAGATTTTCTAGTCTAGGTGAAATCCCCACACTTAGCAAACTCCTAGGGTTTAGTTGAGATCTTTTTTTCCCTTTCCTACTCGTAGGACAATAAGAAAGTTCGTGTGATATCGTATGAAGAACTGAAATAAAATTCATCCCGCCACGGGCGCATTCTCCTTCCAAATTTCGCGTGAAGGGTCTAGCGTGCCGTCCTCCCAAGTGAAACGGGGAGGTAAAAAAAACGACAACCACAGAAAAATGGCGACTCTGCTGGGGATATAAGTGTTAAAAACCTTGGTTTTTCATCGAAACCAATGGTTGACCTGTTGCTGGTCCAGCCCCAATGAGGAATTAGGGATGCCAAATTCCCCCTCAAACAAGAGAGGTCCTGCCTAACCTCTGTGTCATTTCATGTGTTTGCTGCATTTATATTTGTTTATTTTGTTTATTCTGTATCGGGAAAGGGCTTGATTCTTCCTTGTGGTGAGAAATCCTATACCCGGATTTGAGTGCAACATAAGATAGGATGGAGGATGTCTTCCCGGTGAAGACCCTCTAATCTTGGTTTCCAAGTCTACTCTTGGGATTTGCCTGGCTGGTTGTGATTAACTGCACCACTGCATTCCGAGACTGACTTGTACCAGGAGGACCTAGAAACACATTAACCCCACTTAAAGCCTTTTTTAGGACGTAGAGCGGTGATTACGGAAGTAATTGTCACGCAGATACTACACTCAGAGAAAACTCTCTTATAGATACCAATCAACGTATCTTTAAGGTTGAGCAAAAACTCTGAGACCCCTAGAACCCGTTTTACAGGTACCAAAATCCTTATCCTTAGTTTACCATTGGGGCGAGGTTTGCGTTTTGACTTCATGACCACTATACCCTTCTGCGCCATGTTTGTTTAAAACTCTTGTGTGTGCATTCATGCATTCATGCATCATCCATTAATAACAACTAAAAACAAAAAGAGTCTTTTTCGAGTCGTTTTTCAAGGAAACTAAATAACGAACGTTTTGAACTTCATAGAAAGAGAGAAACAGAGAAAGGACTTAAGGATCTATACCATGGATAATGGGAGAAAGAGAGCTAGGAAATACACCTTCAAGATTCCCCAAGTCGAGGAAGTGGGAAAGCTCGGAAAACTAGTGGTCAACCCCCAGGCTTTTAAGGAGAAGTATGGAAAACTTCTTCCTTTGCTCAATACCAACACTGTGGATGGGATCCTTCCCACCTTGGTACAGTTTTACGATCCAACGTATCACTGCTTCACCTTTCCAGATTATCAGCTCATGCCTACGTTGGAGGAGTACTCTCGTCTGATTGGAATACCCGTGTACGCGCAAGATCCGTACTCCGGTTTGGAAAAGAATCCTGATGACATTATCATTGCTGCAACTACTCCTTTGAACGTAGTCGACATCAGAACTCATATGGTGATTAGAGCAGGAATTCAAGGATTGCCCTCCAAATTCTTGTTTGATCAAGCTCGGTACTTCGTCAGCATCCAAGATATGAGCGCTTTTGAGGAAATCTTGGCTTTGCTTATCTACGGATTGTTTTTGTTCCCTAACATTAACGATTTCGTCGACATCAACGCAATTAAGATCTTCTTAATTGGAAATCCAGTTCCAACCTTGCTTGCGGATGCTTATCACTCTGTGCATACAAGAAACCTGCAGCAAGGAGGATTAATCACATGCTGCGTACCGTTGTTATACGAATGGTTCGTTTCGCACCTGCCGAAGTCTAGCACTTTCTGGAACATGAGGGATGGCCTTTACTGGTCACAGAAAATCATGTCCCTCACTCATACGGACATTGATTGGTGTAGTCCTGACAACGAAGAAACCAAGATCATCTTCAGTTGCGGAAGTTTTCCCAACATACCCCTTATTGGAACTAAGGGAGGAATCAGTTACAATCCAACTTTAGCTCGTCGTCAATACGGCTATCCCATGAAAAATATACCAAGTAACATCCAATTGGAGGGTCTGTTCTTCAAGAACATCGACAATCATGGCAACATGCTGAAGAAGGAAATTGTCCAAGCCTGGCGTCTTGTTCACAGCAAAGGGAGAAGATTGTTAGGAAAACATCTTTGCATCTCCCTAGATCCTTACCTTCAATGGGTACGCGTCAGAGCATTCAAGCTCAGGATGCCATATCAACATCAAGAACCTATTCCCCTAAGGGAACCAATTTACCTTTTCTCCACCGATGTTGAAAAACTACAAGCGGCATTAAACAAGGTATGCCAAGAAAGGAATGCTTGGAGGAACAAGTATCGAATCGTCAACACGGAAAACGTTGAGATTCATAACATCCTAAGAAGGAAGGATGAGTTACTTGAAGTGCTCGATCGACAAGTGTCACAAACGTCACTTTCTCATCATATCCCTCCTGCTTCCTGGATCATCGATCAGCTCACGTCAGAGAACGCTCAGCTCAAGAAACAGAGGAAGATGTTAGAACGTGAAGTCGGCTCTTCGTCAAAGTTTTAGAGTCCTTTCTCTCAGTTTCTCTGTATTTCTTTTTCAAAGTGTGTAAAAAACGGCGTTTTCGCTTAATTAATAAAAGTTTGATGTTTCATAACGTAATTATGGTGTTTCCTTGAAAAAATATTAACTTAATTGCATATCATACATCACTTTAGTCGTACACACTGACACGAGAATTGTCGCGGATCTAATAGTCACTTTCCTTTCTCCAGAAAGAGAGGAGGAGAAGGAGGTGAACCAAGACTTTCAAGCTGTCTCATCCATACAACACTCGTTCAAGTCGCAAGAAAAGAATGGATGACTTTGAGCAAGAGAATGGAGAACTCAGAGAAGAGATTACTACTCTCAAAGGTGCTATTGAAAGGCTCAATAGCATGGTAGAAGCCCTGGTAGTTGCACAGAATCGACCAACGCCAGAAGAACCACAAAGGACTGTGGTTTCCGAGATTGTTTCTACTCCTATTCCTTAGTATGCCATGCCGCCCGATCGACCTTGGGGCATGCCGTATAACTTTATTCCAGAAGGGTACAGACCCCAAGTTTCTGAAGTTCCAAGAGTTACAATGGAGATGCGTCCACCGGAGGGTACAAACCTCTGGAAATTGAAGTTCCAAGAGCAACAGCAATGGGTTTCACACAACAGAATGCTGAGATTCCAAGATCTGCTGTCATGGCTTCTCCACAGCCCATTATGCATACTTTTCCTCCACAGGGCGGACAAGTATATCATCACGCTCCCAGTGAGGACGCCGGCGTGTATGAAAGATTGGACGAGTTCCAGGAACAGTTTCTGCAAATGCAGAAGGAACTCAAGACTCTTCGAGGACAAGATCTATTTGGAAAGAATGCTGCAGACCTCTGTCTGGTTCCAAATGTCAAGATTCCTCACAAATTCAAAGTACCAGAGTTCGAGAAGTACAAAGGGAATTCATGCCCACAAAGTCAGCTCGTAATGTACGCACGAAGAATGTCAACTCAGACTGATAATCAACAACTACTCATTCATTATTTTCAAGACAGCCTGACTGGTGCTGCACTCAAATGGTACATGAACTTGGACAGTTCAGAGATTCATACTTTTTGAGACCTCGGAGAGGCCTTCGTCAAACAGTATAAGTACAATCTGGATATGGCTCCCGACAGAGATCAACTCCGGGCCATGACTCAAAAGGATAGAGAAAGCTTCAAGGAATACGCTCAGAGATGGCGTGAAGTTGCTGCTCAAATTTGTCCACCACTTGAAGAGAAAGAAATGACAAAAATCTATCTCAAAACTTTGAGTCCATTTTACTACGGACGAATGGTTGCAAGTGCACCAAGTGACTTTACCGAGATGGTAAACATGGGTGTACGTTTAGAAGAAGCAGTTCGGGAAGGACGCTTGAACAAAGAACCAGAATCTTCTATTGGTCCAAGGAAGTATGGAAGTTCTTTCCAGAAGAAAAAGGATCAAGATGTCAGCAATGTCTTGCACAAAATCAAGGAGAAATTTCAACCTCAAGTTGCAGCAATAACTCCGGTTGTTAACTCAGCGCCAGCTTATCTACCTCAGGTCTCACAACAACAAATTCAACAAAGGTCGCAGCAACCTCAGCAGCAGGTTGGACCTCCAAATTACAACAATCGGGCTCCAAGGTATCCTGCCTTTGACCCAGTACCAATGCCGTATGCGGAATTGTTTCCAACATTACTGGCAAAAGGAATCATTTAGACAAGGAGTCCTCCAAATCCTACAAACAGTTCCTCACCATGGTATAAGGCTGACCAATCTTGTCCCTATCATCAGGGGCACCAGGTCACAATATTGAGAACTGTTTCCCTTTCAAGATTGACGTCCAACGATTAGTGAAGAGCGGAATGCTATCCTTCAAAGATACTAGTCCAAACGTCCAAGCAAATCCTTTGCCGCAGCATAAAGAAGCTTCAGTAAATCTGATAGATCAACACCCTAACGTCATTCAAATCTACGACATTCGTTATATAGGGGAAAATCTTGTCAAGATGCACGCTAAACAAGCTGGGTACGGCCATGTACCACCTCACAACTACTTCACATGCGATATTTGTCCAAAGAATAATCAAGGATGTGCCGTAGTTCAAGCTGCATTACAAGAACAAATGGACTTAGGATGGATTCAACATATCCGAGCCAGAACTGAACATGACATCAACATGGTTCAAGGATGTCCAGGAGAATACAAAATCTACAAAGTTGAAGACCTCGAAGGATCGGTAGTCAGGTTCCATAAAACTTTAAATGGACTTGCCTACTTTGGAACAGATTTCCACGCTTACAGTAGATGCAGGATTTGTCGAAGAAATTTACAAGGATGTTTGCGTGTTCGCAACGACATTCAAAAGCTGATGGATGACAATACCATTACCGTTCTTGCCAACAGAGAAGATGACGAAGTCTTTACCGTATCTCCTCAAATTAATCAAGTTGAACCAATGCAAGTTAAGTATGATAGCAGGAAGACGGCAGTTGCTCCGCTAGTCATCTACTTACCAGGTCCTGTACCGTATGAGTCCAGCAAGGCTATACCATACAAGTACAATGCTACATTCATTGAAAATGGTAAGGAAATACCATTACCGTCTGTTGTCAACATTGCTGATGTTAATCGAGTCACCAGAAGTGGACGAGTCTTCAACAGAACAACAGAAAATGTGGAGAAACCTTCGGAGGAAGTACCACATAGGCAAGACAATCATCCGACTAATGCTGTTCAAGCGAAAGAAAATGATGAGATCTCGAAGTTAATCCAGAGGAGTGAATACAACATTGTAGATCAATTACTACATACTTCGTCTAGGATATCTGTTCTCTCCCTGCTATTGAGTTCTAAAGCTCATAGGGAAGCTCTACAGAAAGTTTTGGAACAAGCTTTTGTAGAACCTAGCGTCACGATAAGCCAATTCAACAACATCGTCGCCAACATCTCCGCCGGAACTAACCTAAGTTTCTGTGACGAAGATCTTCCTGAAGAAGGAGTAGACCACAATCTTCCACTTCACATCTCAGTTGGCTGCATGGGTGATGTACTCACAGGAGTCCTAATAGACAATGGATCCTCTCTCAACGTCATGCCGAAATCAACTTTGTCAAGATTATCTTTCGAAGACTACCCTCTAAGAAAAAGTCATGTCATCGTCAAAGCATTTGATGGATCAAGGAAGTCAGTTTTCGGAGAAGTGGATCTTCCCATAACTATTGGACCTCAGACGTTCAAAATCACTTTCCAAGTCATGGACATTCCAGCACAATACAGTTGTTTGCTAGGTCGCCCGTGGATTCATGAGGCTGGGGCAATTACTTCAACACTTCATCAGAAACTGAAGTTCATAAGAAATGACAAATTGGTAACCGTATGTGGAGAACGAGCTCTCATCGTCTGCAACCTGTCATCATTCTCCGACATAGAACCAAAAGAAGTTGTTGGAACTAAATTCCAAGCACTTTCCTTGGACAAAGGAAAGGAGAAAGCAGCGTCTATTTATTCCTACAGAGATGCAATCTAAGTTGTAAAGGATGGCACTACCAGTGCTTGGGGGCACATTAATATTCCTACCAACAACAAGAACAGAACAGGAGTTGGATTCTTTCCAACATCATCAAAAGCTATCCCAAGGATTGAGGTAGTTCTCCCTATTCAAGAAACTTTCTGCAGTGGAGGTTTTCTTCAACCTGTCCAGCAAACAGTCAATACCATCGGTACGGAAAACACCGATGAAGAGGAATGGTTATCCTATCTTAACAAAGCAGGATACATCTCCCTACCAGAGTCTGATTCACCTTGCTGTTATCCGACTAAAGGATCTGAAAGCAAGACTCAACCAAGCAGTGATGAAGTTACTGACAGCTTCACCACCAGAAGTCATGGTTCATCAGAAGAAGCTCCTCCTATCCCTGAAGAGACTTGGGATACATTAGGAGAACCAAGCGGAAAATTCGACTACATGGTGAAATACTCCGCTCCTAAAAGTTCAAGAATCTCTCTTGAAGATATTGTTCCAACTGGATGGAACAGTGATTTTGAGTACCTCTCTCAGCCAAAAGAGATGTATAACCCTTGCTATTCATCATCATCGACTGGTGAAATCATCATTGAGGATTATATCCCCAAGTCACCTTCCGAGGCTACGGATTTAGAGTTCACATATCTAGTTAATGCCATCTTGGGAGAAGAGCAAGACCAAAATACAGAAGAGGATGATCTCGAAAGTGTCTTCGACAACGAGTCTCTCCATTCAGAAGATTGGAAGTTTCCTCAAAAGAAAGTCCGACATACTCCACTTGGAAATGGGTATGCTCACACCGCTCAGTCTGCTGAAGTAGAAGAAGATCGTCTGAGTGTTGCAAAGACAGTGGTTGGTAAATCAAGACCTACCACAGGCCAGCTTAAGCCTAAGGTTCCAGATTACTTAGTGCACAATGGGGTTCACCACTATTGGACAGCTGTTGAAGTTACAACTGTTGTTCGCACTCCTAAGTAGGAACTTTCACCGTTATTTTGTCCTCTCACCAAAGCCCAGGGTGAAGAAATGTTTCATAGGGCTTTGCATTTTACTATTTCTTAGGAAAATGTCCCTCTTTGCTTCGCCCAAAGCAATAGAGTTTTGTTTTATAGGGTCTTTGTTTCAAGAAATGACTGTCAATAAATAAAAATGTCATTTTGTTCCGTCGTTAGTTTTTCCTTTTATTTTTTTTTCGGAAATTGGTAATCCTAAAAAACACCCCTAAAAAACATCAAAATATTCCATTAACTGCATACACCGAGTCTTCCCTCGTTGTCTAAATAAAATTTATCACACATATGCAGATTAATCATAAAATACCCCGTTGAAACGTGCGACCGTATGACTTCTCCAAGCTTTGAGTTTCCTGTATTCGAGGCAGAGGAAGAAGAAGACGAAGAAATATCAAAGGAAATTTCACGGTTACTTCAACAAAAGGAAGAGGCCATTCAGCCATACAATGAGCCTCTAGAGATCATTAACCTTGGTTCCGATGGAAACAGAAAA